>NC_080673.1:58719970-59023000 GCF_030445035.2 Dasypus novemcinctus
GTACAATCTTAGAGGAAAACACATTATTTAATAATAAAAGAGCAGATTTCATAAGCTGCATCCATTTGCCTGTTGGAAGAGTCTTTATACTGTGTGTTGGTCCTTTCATCCTTTACTGTCCCATCAGGCTTGAATAATTATTAGAGGTAGTAGTAGTTACAAATGGCTAATATATTTATTAATACGTGTAAATAATATATTTCCAAGGACAAAAACTTGCCTATGAAAAAAGTGGCCTAGAAAGGAGCTTTTCATCACATGGAATTAGTTAGGAGTAGAAGCTACTGAAAACACAATTTCTTTGTAAATACATTATGTAAATAGGATTCTTCCCATAAAAAGGGAAAATCCAACTGCAAGAAAAACAATTCCATTCCTCAGCCGCGTATCTACATCTCTTCTCAGCTGGAAACAGTCAAAGCAGACATTGTCCCAACCCCCTCGAGTATTGAGGCTTGGACAAAAATGGGGCTGGGACGGGAGGGGGATTGATGTAACTACTGACAAAAGCAGATATTTTGTTATTGTAGTTGTTAATTGTGTAACTTGTAACATTGATACAAATAACAACTTTTTAAAATATAAAAGGGAAATACACTGCTCCTTATTTGTTGTAGACATTTAAGTGTAAACTCAGTGTGGAACATTACGTGTAAATAGATGATTATATCTTACTCCTGCTTAATTCTTGGATTTTATTCTTAATAAAAGTATTTTGCTCAGAAGCATCAACTTTTTATATTACATCTTTACAATTTGCACCTCAAACCCTTTTCAGCAATTCGTTTTTAAATAAATAATTGTTTTACACTGAAATTTTGAGTTAATATTACTGTTTCTTCTGTCCTTCAAAAATAAGAATAAGTTCTGATTTATAAAAGAAAACAACAGCAGCTTCCCTTTCTCTCTCACCTTGATTGGTGATATAACCTTTATTGTTTGATAGTTTAAGAATGCTGTTAAAAGCTGGTATATATTTCCTGGGTCAAGACAGGGAGCAGTGAAGCAGAGAGAAGGGAGAAAGATTTCCACGGGACGGCTCTGCTCTATTGCTCATTGCATTTGGCATGCTTCATGAAGAGTGAGGGATACAATGTATATTCTGTGGAGTTTTACTGCAATCAAACATAATTATATCAGTGGACATTTAAAATTACAGCTGTTTTTAAATCACTCTCCAATACCAAATTGACTAACAATGATATGTTATATATATATACATATATATAATATATGAATATAATTCTTTATAAAATCAGGAAATTAGTATATTTCATGTTCCCAAATGTTTACATGTTTTAAATTAAATATTTTAGGATTAGGTTTTCAGGATGTCTTTGTTTTCCTTAGCACTAATCAAATTCTTTTTTTGTTTTATATAATGAAAAATTACAGGAAAGCATTTTGTTATAACATACAACTTTTGCACATTAGACAAAGCATACTCTCTTCTGATATACCACTTAAAAGTTATTAACATAAAAATTAAAACACAGAGGGAAGCAAGCCAAACACAAAAGGATAAATATTATATGATATCACCAATATAAATTAAACATAATGTGCAAAGTCATGTAGTTAATAGCTGGAGGACTAGTTATCAGAAGACAAGATGAGGATAGAGAATGGGAGATTGAGGCTTAATTTGTGCAGAATTTGTAAAAAGGTTGATTGTAAATGCTTGAGATTGGTTATAAGTGATGATAGCACATTAGAGTGAATGTAACTAACAGCACCCATAAGGGGGTATGACTGTGGTTGAAAGAGAAAATTTAGGGTTGTGTATTTCACTAGAAGAAAAGCTAAAATATGAAGCATGGAACTATATAGCATATTAAGCCCTGCTGCAGACAATGATCATGGCTAATAGTGCAAACATAAAAATGTTTTTCCCTGAATCAGAAAAACAGTACTTTATTATTGCAAGATGTTAATAATAGGGTTGTATCTGAACTACAAGGTACCTAAGCCAAACTATGGACTATAGTGAATCAATATTATTGTGATTATACCAAAATCCATTGAATGTATACTTTGGATGGATTGTATGGTATATGAAGATATATATCAATAAAATTGCTAAAAAATTAAAACACTTTTTTTCTGGTGTAGAATAGGAAGCAGATAGAATCAAGAAAAGAGACTATTATGTGCAGTTTGGGACACTTGAAATTACAGACTAAAAACCAATATCAAAGTTCAGTTTGAATTCTACTGTTAACAATATAGATATTTATACTTTCAGTGAAAACATAGGGAGTTTTGAGAAAATTACTTTTTACAACTCTTCTAAAATCAAAATTAAAGCAAAATTCTGTCACAATTATTTACTAAAATTGTGAGAGTTCAGCTAAATTTAATCTCTCTTGGGTGTTCAGATATTGGGGGGGCTGGTAAAATAATTAATAACTTAATTATGAAACTATACACAGATCTTGAGCAAGGCAATCTAACAGTAGACTCTGATCTAACAAGTGTTATTAACCAAACCTGGATCTTTAAGCAGTTATTTAACTTCTGACCTTCAATATCAACAATTGTAAAATCTGAAGAGTACTTATACTTTTCTTTCATTACCTCACAGGGCTTTTGTATGTTAAATTTTTTTGTGATTTTCTGAACTCAGTGGGTCTAAAAATTTGACAGAAAGCGTAGTCTAAGTAAGAGAGAAAGGCGAATACACTTTATTTCACATTGCTGAAAGAAACTTGAAAATAAATTTTAATTTCCCTGTTTTTCTTTATTTTTGTTTTTGTTTTGTTTGTTTTGTTTTCTCTTCACTGGAATGACTTTCCTAGCTTTTTTATTTTGTCTATTCCTTCATATAAGTATAAACTTTTTATATATTTTTAAAGATACTTAGATTACATGAATGTTACATAAACATATAGGAGATTCCCACATGCCCAGCTCCCAACCACTTCCACAATTTCCCATATTAAAAACACCCTTTAATAGTGTGATACATTTGTTACAATTGATGAACACATTTTGAAGCATTGTCACTGAGTGTGGATTGTAGTGTATGTTATAGTTTACACTCTCTTCTGCACAATTTTGTTGGTTATGACAAGGTATATAATGACCTGTATCTGTCTTTGCAATGTCCTTCACGACAACACCCAAGTCCCCAAATGCCCCCATATTATACCTATTTTTTCCCTCTCCCTCCTCTCAGAAATTCCAGTCACCACTGCCTCCGCATCAGTGATAAAAGTTCTTCCATTGCTAGAATAACAATACGTTATAGTAGAATAACAGTAAGTCTACACTTGTTCATCATTCTTTTTTATGTTTTAAAAATTCTTGGGTGTGTTTGCAGTTTAAATTCAAGGACAGGTTGAGATTTATATATAAATATATATTTACACATTAATTCAAGGCAGGACTTTCCAGGAATTAAAATTTTCCAGTTACAATGGATGAATCTTGAGAACCCTATGTTGAGTGAAGCAACCCAGGCATTGAAGGACAAATACTACATGACCTTAATGATATGAAATAAGCAAGCTGCCTCAGAGAGCTAGAGACTGGAAAATAGGCTTACAGGAAATCAGGGGGTGGAGGAAGGATGTGAGCCGACGTCTGCAGGGGTGGAATCTATGATGAGCTGGGGGTAAGTATGAGCACAAAGAAGAGATAACATGGGGGCAAGGGGTTGCCTCTGGGTGGGGCTTTGCGGGTTTGAGGGGGGCTGGGGATGGGCAGATGGGTAATATATTGCCCAAAAAATTGGGGGGAGGGAGGGGCAACATACGAACATAGGAGAGTGTCAGGTGTTGGTTGAGAGTAAAATGCTGAGAAAATCGTATCAAAATATAATTAGGAGGGTTACCTGTTTAGGATGCTCGGAGGGGATGGTCTGATGCGGGACGGACTCCTGGGGAATGTCTGAATGCTCATTTTGCCAGGGTGGGTTGTACCATGGGGTAGAGACCCAAGAAGTGAGAGTTGGGGTGGACCCACATCCTGGGGAGGACTAATGCCATCAAATAGAGAGAACTGTAACTCTCGAGAGAAAGGGTGGCTCCCAGGGCATTAGGGCAGTGAGCAAGTGAGGCCCTGAACAGTGTTGCAAGTACCTCTGGACGTGGCTTCTCGGGAAATGGAGATTGGCTGTCGCTGTGGGCCCCAAGGGGAGGGGAAAATGGATGTTAAATGGATGGAACCAAGGTAAATGAGGGGCAAGAGAGGAGTTTCCCAAGAGTACACGAGGATGAATATAAAACATGTATTATTACACCAAAAACATATAGGGGACGACAGACTAATAATGTAAACCATAATGTAAAACATAGGATAACTAAAAAATTTAGAAAACTGTATATCCTAAAGTATGGACCACATTGCAAGCACAGATGTCACCTTGTTTGAAAGCTATTGTTTCAGAGACTGTACATCAGTTTCAGTAAATATGATATGAATAAGTTAAAAGATTATCGCTGTGGAAGCGAAAAGGTTTTATGGCGGATGTGTGGGAGTACTGTATATTGTATATATGAATTACTGTGATCTAAGACTCTTGTGAAGAGAAACTAAATAATTAGGAAAAAAGAAAAGAAAAAGATAGGATGTAGAAATATTTCCAAATCAATATGTACTCTAGATCTAACCTTTAAACTCATCGCTGTATTCCATTTTACTAGTAAGGGAACCTGACATTATATTGGGATTCACTTAACAGGAAGTTTTGGATCACAGAGTGGTTCAACAATGCCGGCAGAGGAATACTGGTATGGGATGTTATTGACAGGCTATATATGGTTGACAGGGAGTTATACAGGGCATATGTCCAGGGTGCATGGTAATGTTTAGATATACTCATAGTGGAAACAATTAAAAACAACAGCTGGAGGGGTACTGGGTTCCTGGCTGGGGGGGCTCTGTCATGGTCCCTAGGGGAGCAGCGGCAGTCCCCAAAGTGCAACGATAAGAACCAGGAATGAATGAGGGTCCAACAGTGGGCTCCTGATACTAATGACTATGCTTGTGAGCCTATACGCCTGAAATAAGAACAAGGCCTAGAGCAGCATTATGCCTGGGAGTTTCCTCCTCACAGCCTCTGTGTTACTCAAATGTGGCCAGTCTCAAAGCCAAACTCAGCATGTAGATGCAGTGCATTCCCCCCAGCGTGGGACATGACACCCGGGGATGAGCCTCCCTGGCACCGAGGGATCACTACCAAATACCAGCTGAAGATGCAACTAGAAAATGACCTTGAATTAAATGTTCAATGCTGATCAGCAGAATATCCCTGTCTACATATAATAGCATGACTTTAAAATGCCGTTTGACCTAACGTAAGGGGGAAATGGAAAGGAGAAATGAGTTTATATGGCTACGAGTCTCTAAAAAAGAGTCTGGAGGTTGTCAGAAGGAATGCCCTTATGCACACCTGAGCAGAGTCTCAGAGACAGATAAAGTAGATACAACCCCGTGTATTGGTTCTTTTGAGGGATAAAGAGACCCACGGGTTCTATGGTCATGGCAGATGGGGTTCACTGCCATGTCAGATGGCCCTTCTTTGGAGCTGGTGTTTCTGCGTGATGGAGCTGGACTCAGATGGGATCTATTTTCACAAGCCTTTCGTGCTACTTTATTGGAATTGTAGTTGGTTCTGGGGTTTAAGATATATTTAGGGGATTTGAATCTCTGGACTGACAATATGATAGCCAGGCCCTGAGCCTCAACAGACTTCAGCTCCTACACTCTGATTTATTGGACTTACCCCACTCAGCTAACATGGAGTTGAAGAATGTCAACCACCACACCATGGAGCCTAGAGTGCCTACAACTGAAAGCAGGAGGATTGCATCCAGTATCCATGTGGAATCTAAGCCCCCACTTGACATAGATGTGCAATGGACACAACCAATCCAATGTCCACAGAGAAAATGTGGCATTGGTGTGGGAAGGGTAGCCATGGTGGCTGCTGTGTGAGGGGAATGGGAGGAAGAGATGAGATGGGGAGGCATTTTTGGGACTTGGAGTTGCCCTGGATGGTGCTTCACGGACAACTACGGGACATTGTAGATCCCCCCAGGGCCCACTGGATGGAACATGGGAGAGTGTGGGCTATGATGTGGACCATTGACTATGGGGTGCAGCGATTCCCAGAGATGTACTTACCAGGTGCAATGGATGTGTCATGATGATGGGAGAGAGTCTTGCTGTGGGGGAAGTGGGGGGTGGGGGCGGTGGGGTTGAATGGGACCTCATATTTTTTGAATGTAATATTTTTTTAAAAAATGAATAAAAAATTTAAAAAAAAAGAAAAAAATATTTCCAGTTACAATTACAGACAGCCCTGTGTTTAACCATTTCATTTAGGAAACTGCTTAGGTCTTTTCTACACAGATAGAGTCTGTTATGCAGATCTTCTTATAAGTATGAATGGGAAAAAAGTGCTGAAGTGTCTATCCTAGTAAGTGCTGTTAGGATGAGAAACCTGAGTGTTCACGCTGAGCAATCAAACACCTGTAACAACTGTCCCAGTGCATCTTTAGAAATTACATCCCTTATTTATTTGTGCATTTCTTTATCTTACCCAAAATGCACAAAGACAGCTAACATTAGGAATATAAAAAATATCAATTGCTAGTGAAATAGAAATCAAAAAGAAGTATCGGTAGATGAAATTATAAGCAAGAGACTATTAAGGAAAGAAGATTGCCAACTCATAAGCCAGAAATTAGAGTTTAATTATTTTGTTCAGCTTTAAGGCAGCCTAGAGAAAAGGGTCACACATGGTCAATTGCTGAGCTGTCATCATCAATAAGGAGAAAAAGAGCATTAGTTCCATAGGGAAAACAATTTATACCTTGTGTACTTCTACTAAAAACAAAACGTTTAAAACTTACCTGGTGTTCTAACTAAGGAGCCCAGAATGACATTGTTTTCTTCAGTCTACTTACAGAAAATGCCATCACACATTTCAATGACTAGAGAGTGTAACCTTAGATAACAATGATGGGCATAAAATTAAAAGAAAATTTGGGAAGTTTGTGTTCTGTGTGGTCTGGCTTTTATGGACAGTTTTGAAGAACCCGGAGGAAAGGGTTGATTGGATATCTTCCAAACTATTTGACGTAGATAAATTCTCTAACCTAGAATATTTATTGGGATTGAAGATAGTATTTTGGATTCTCATATGAACCCCTGGAACACAGACTTTCTGAATTGCTAATGAATGGTGCACTCTTATGCATTAAATATCAGAAAATGAATAAATATAATGATTTCTTAAACTGAGAACCCATTACACTGATGATCCTATTTATAAATGGGTGGTTACAAAAGCAGTAGCTAAAGATCATGGCAAGCTTTATTTTAAGTGCACATTTCTTTGGCACATGCAAAATTTAATCAAGTTGGTGTAAAATCTCCAGGTATTTCAGTGCCTGAGTATTACTTCTTGGTAACTCAGATTTCGAGACTTGTACAGTTATATTTTCTGAACAAAAATATTCCAATCTTTATACCAGGCTTTTTACTAACACAAATATAGTATTTAGGAAGTTAACAGAATAAATATTTAAGAGAGTGCTTTTGAAGTCATCACAAACTAAGTGTATCAGCTAAGACTGGCACACATCAAATTTATTAAAGCGTATTGCAGGACCTGCATACTCTCCAAAGAGGAAAACAAAACTACCTCTGAAATATTACAAGAGTAGTGTGAGGGAAACGGACTTTGGCCCAGTGGTTAGGGCGTCCGTCTACCATATGGGAGGTCCGCGGTTCAAACCCCAGGCCTCCTTGACCGGTGTGGAGCTGGCCCATGCGCAGTGCTGATGCGCGCAAGGAGTGCCGTGCCACGCAAGGGTATCCCCCGCGTAGGGGAGCCCCACGCGCAAGGAGTGCGCCCGTGAGGAAATCCGCCCAGAGTGAAAAGAAAGTGCAGCCTGCCCAGGAATGGCGCCGCCCACACTTCCCGTGCCGCTGACGACAACAGAAGCGGACAAAGAAACAAGACGCAGCAAATAGACACCAAGAACAGACAACCAGGGGAGGGGGGGAAATTAAATAAATAAATAAATCTTAAAAAAAAAAAAAAAAAAAAGAAAAGAATATGGACCTTAAATTCTAGGTGGCCAGGCATTTAGATATTTAAAAAAAAAAAAAAAAAAAAAAAAAAAAAAAAAAAAAGAGTAGTGTGAGCCTAAATTTTAGAAATGCAGCACGGCAAGCAGATCTATTATCAATTCACTATTTTTACTTCTTCCTAGATTATATTTCCCAACCTCCATTCCAGTTAAATTTAGCCATGTGATAGAATTCTATCCATCTGAATATGAATGGGTGTAAAAATTGATACTCTCTAATTGGCCCACAAAAACACCTACCATGCATGATCCTTCTCACTTGTTTCCTTCTGCCAGCTGGATGTTGATGCGCAGGAAAAACTTGGAGTCTACTTTTTTTTTTTTTCAGTTTCCTATTTTTTATTGCAAGTAAGTAGAAATGTAATTGATTTTTCTTAATTTGAGAAGTTGTGAGTTAAAAAATCAATCATGCATACCATGTAGGATTCCCATAAATCACCCCATCACTAACACTGTTCCAAACCAGCTCATGAAGGGTACAGATCAGGGTTTCTCCAAGACCAATGAATCTGGTAAAGTATCAGATATCAGCTTTATTTATTGGGACTTAAAGACAGGAGATCTCTGAAGGTGGTGAGAATGAAGATAGTGCCCCACAAAGCTACAGGAAAATGAGGGGCAATATAAAGGGTCTCAGAACAAAGACATTTCATAGCAGAGTTATAGAAATGAGATAAATGGGGTCTGGTGATGTTATTGTAGAAAGGAAGTGTACAGCCTGGAGAAAATTGCAGTCTGTGATACCATATGTACATTGTTTTCCTGTGGGGAGGTCCCTTACATTTTACCTTGTGTCCTGGGACATGCAAGCAGCTTTGTGCTGTGGGTTGAGTCTCCCTCAGGGAGGGGGAGCCAGGACCCGGAGGTCCCCACAATCCACCCCCATGTGGCATTGCCCATAGAACACGTACTACATTCACATTTTACAAGAGTACAGCATCCAACAGAATCCTTCACCAAACGCTGATAAACCTGTAAAGACATGTTGTCAGGGCTAAAATAGGGAATTATCAGTAATATATATACAACATTGAACATTATTCAATGAGGAGGTTTTGTTCCAAACATGTTGATGGGTCATATTCTGCCAAGCCAGTAAAGTGTTCCAGTGACAGTCCAAGGAAGGCCAAAAGCAACTGATGACAGTCTGTGCAATCCCAATATTAGTCCGACTGTGGGCATTGGTTACTGCTGAAGCCCACTACAGGAAGGTATTGGCCAGGGTGCTAGGGCTAAAAGAAAGATGTTGATGGTGAACAATAAGGGGTAGACAGTGCTGGTCTAACAATATACAAGAAACATTTTCATTTTCATTTTCATTCACAAAGCACTAGGTAGGGAAGTCCTATGAGGAGATTTCTAATACCATACATTTTCCTCTTCTAAATTCTCCGAGTATTCTATGGTGACCTCAAAAACTAGTTTAGGCGTGAGGAGAGTTCACATAGACACACATAGGGCCCCAGTTATTTGTTGTCCTGATTGGTTGTATTTTTACCTTCACCTGACAGCTTTCAGAGCACTATGGCTCAGCTAGTCATCATCCAGTACACTGTACTAAATACAGCCTCTAATATTATATGAACTTTGTTTTTATTTTCACCACTTATCTTCAGTATCAAAGATAGATAATTCCTAGTACATAGTAAGAGTCTATACACATGGTTTTTTTTGTTTGTTTGTTTTTGTTTTCTCTCTCCTTCCCCCACACATGGTTTTTTTTGTTTGTTTGTTTGTTTTTGTTTTCTCTCTCCTTCCCCCACTCCTACCCTGGTTATCTGTTCTCTGTGTCTATTTGCTGTGTCTTCTTTGTCCGCTTCTGTTGTCAGCAGCGCAGGAATCTGTGTTTCTTCTTGTTGTATCATCTTGTTGTGTCAGCTCTCCCTGTGTGCGGCACCTTTCCTGGGCAGGCTGCACTTTCTTTTGTGCTGGGCGGCTCTCCTTACAGGGGGGAATCCTTGCGTGTGGGGCTCCCCTATGCCGGGGACAACCCTGCGTGGGAGGGCACTCCTTGCGCGCATCAGCACTGCGCATGGGCCAGCTCCACATGGGTCAAGGAGGCCCAGGGTTTGAACCGCGGATCTCCCATGTGGTAGACGGACGCCCTAACCGCTGGGCCAAGTCCGCCATCCACATGTTTTCATTTCAATAACAACACTGCTTTTTCAAAAATAGACCATAGACGGACAAAGAATTGTATAGTGAAAACGAGTACATGGCCAATTAATATTAATAGTGTACTAGCATTTATCTTCCTAGGCAAAAACATAGTTCTGTTATCTTCAAATATTTCCCAGAAAAATAATTGATTTGTGAAAGAGCAAAAATTTTATGATGAGATAAAAAGCAAAAATCAACTGGTTGAAATTCTATCAAAGTTTTTATGAATATTTATTTAATACTTTATAAAAATTGAGATGAATTTATAGTGGTTTCATAATTCATAATCTAATAGTTAATGAAGATTTTTCTGTCCCTGGAAAAGGTATTAAAAAGGTGACTTATTCACTGAATTTGTTACAATAATTAATGAACTTTTACATGGTACTATTGTATATTGTAGTTAATAAAAATCAAAGCTCAATTGTATTTTATCCAAACCTGATAATTAAGCATGTGTTCCTGTAGGAAAACTTACAGACACACATTTAATAAATATGTTTTACTACATAATAGTTTTATAGAATGAAGAACAATTAATTTGTTGATATGAAAATCTTTAAAAATCTAAATTTATAATCAATCTTTACATTCATTCATATAGTTTATATTATCTTAAATTCTTTATAAGACACATTTTTACTTAAAAACATATGTGTGGGAAATGAAATTTTTTAAAAATTAAAAGCACATGTATTTTATGAATAAGAAATCAAGCTCACAGATACTATTTCAGGTAATAAAATATAATAATCAAGATAATTTCTCTAAAAAAATCAAGGTGTTGCATATGGTGAATGTTTTCACCTGAGATAGTTTTTTTGTTTTTGTTTTATTACAAAATAGGAATCAAGAGATACATAATTCGTAAGATGACTTACATGTGAAAATATGCTACCACCTCCTAACTTTGCATCTTCCTGAGAATCTAAACAACATGTTATTCATATATTTTCAGAAATCTACTATGTATTTATGTCTTTCAAATTGAAAATATGTAGTGGAAAAACAAAATAAAACAGTATAGCCCTATACTCAAGGATGACCTAGAAAGCATGTATAGAAGAATTGACATTGTCCCACCTAAAATTTAATATAAGCCCTTGTTTGAGAAAGACAAATGCATCAGAGGTACCTCCTTTTTAGAAAGGAACAGTTTAATTTAGGAAAGCTATGAAACACTATTTCTGGACCTGAAAGTACTTTTTTAAATTTGATAAAATTATTTTACTTCTTTCTGTGAGCTGAAAGGATAATTTATCACTGAATTACTGGTTTATTAATCAGTTTAAGGGGCATTATCAATATTAAGATTTATTAAACTCCTTTCTCCATCACAGGGGTAAGTTTTATTTATATTCTTATTTTTACAATCTATTGACTAGGAAAAAACTTCCATGCTATAGAGTTTAATTTGTCTAAATTTTAAATCATTATATTTTTATGACTGTTAAGCTTGTGATTTAAAAAAATAAGTGTGAATGTAATAATTCATGGAAAATTTAGGAAATAGTGATCATTTATAAATGTAAACAGTGTTAGCCAAATATCAATGAACCTGAAATGTTTTTCAAGAAAATGTTGAAAACATTAGGTTGAATTCTTTTCTGAAAGACAGTATCAAAAACCCAAAAAGTAGTTTATGCTGATTACAATAGCAGTAGGAATACAGGAATACTGTATTCCTTCTACATTGGTTATAATAAAAGGTCTTTGAGAAGTTTCAAAATTTAATTATAGATTATTTTTTATATGCTTATTTATTTTCCATAGTCCTTTCCTACAAAAAGTCCACAGCAAAGGCTAATGAGGAAATACGTTCAGCATCAAGGATAAACCAGTATTATTAAGATCTTTAAAAGAGAGTAGCAGTATGATCAAGAAGTATCTAATTCTATCAGTTTCTTATGAATTCACACATATATGCATATATGTATACATATTATTATTTGCTACTTAAAAATGTCCCTAATGGCTGTTTCTTATAGGCTTGTGACTGGTGAATTAAATAAAATAATGAAAAAATTGCTCTTTTCATTGGTCCATCTCCACTAGTCCCTTTATCTCCATAACTTGAGTAATTCAAACTCCACTAGCAGGTGTTAACTCGTTCTAGTTTAGATAATGACAGAAATAATTTAGCTCAAGCCTTGACAATAATTATAATCAATACATGAGTAAAACTGTCTTGGTAATATTTCTGCCACTTTTTTCTCTAGCCCAGTATCCCCATATGACTTAATTTTTTAAAAATTATTATTTATCTTTTTTTTAAAGATACATAGATCACACAAAATATTACATTAAAAAATATGAGATGTTTCCATTACCCAATTCCTCACACCCTCCCAATCCTCCCACATAAACAACTTCTTTAATCAGTGTGGTACATTCATTGCATTTGATGAATATTTTTTGGAGCACTGCTACACAGCATGGATTGTAGTTTACATTGTAGTTTACACACTCTCCCAGTCCATTCAGTGGGTTAATACAGGATATATAATATACTGCATCTGTCCCTGCAATATCATTCAGGACAAGTCCAAGTCCCCAAAATGCCCCCATATCACACCTCTTTTCCCCTCTTCCTGCCTTCAGCAACTCCCATGGCCACTGTCTCTACATGAATGATATACTTTCTTCCATTGCTAGAGTCACAATTATTATATAGTAGAATACCAGTAAGTCCACTCTAATCCATATTTTATTCCTCCTTCCTCAGGGCCCTGGGATGGTGATGCCCACTCTACCTCTAAATTGAGAGAGGGCTTAGATCCCACATGACTGATGGATGGGATTCTCCTGCATGCAGTTGTAGACACTCTCGGTTCTTTGATATGGTGGTTGACTATCCTCACCTCCTTATTAGCTGATCTGGGTAACTCCAATGAACAGGAGAGTAGGTGTTGCAACTCTGCTGAGACTCAGGGTGTAGCTGGTACATGGACAGAACAGAAATCCAAGTCTCCTGGGCATACACCAACCCCAGCACCATCCACAGGTTCAGTAAAGTGACAGAACAGATGTAAGTCACTTCCCGCTTGCATTCATTCATTCTTGCAACTAAGATATAAAAGACCAAGTAAGCCTCTGGATTGTGCCTTGTACTTTATTCTTGCATTCATATTTGGCAGCATTCCTTGAAGTCCACAATTCAGGGATTCTTAATCTTTTTTGTCACACAGATCCCTTTGTCAGTCAGGTGAAATATATGCTACTGTAATTTATTTATTTTATACGTTCATAAGTGAAGGAAATGCTAGATTTCAGTTAGATGTTAGAAAAAATAAATATAATAAGTTGTTTCATTTTTCAACTCAAGCTCATGGACCCCTGAAATCTTTCCACAGACCCCTTGGATGTCCATGGATCCCTGGTTAAAAACCTCTGTTCTAATGTACTGTGCTTTACATTTGACTTCCTATTGCAGATGATGTGTCTGAAAATTGACTAGAGATTATGGCAACCATCTGACAATGTTTTTATCCACTGTGCTAAATGTGTACTTTCCAGAAGGTATATTAATAATTGAAATGTTATTATATTTTAAAAGCTGTTTTTGTAACCTGTACTATGTCTTCAAACCAAATATTTTATTTTGTATATGCCAATTATTTTTTTCAAACATCCATAAAATTTTAAACCTGAATCATTTAAAACATGTCTTTAAAAGATACAATTAGTAAATATAAAATAATTTAATTTACTAGGCCAATGACACATAGAAACATGTACTATAATGAAGGTAAAAATGCTCTTCAAGAGGTGAGTAAATGTACTTAGTCAGCTATCTCAAATGTACGTTAAAAAATAGACCATGCACTTAAGAGTAAAGCTGTATATATACTTCCTTTAAATATAAGCATGTCATATTAGGGACATGTTCCCATCAGTCAGGATTGTTTTGTATTATAAGTCTCTAACCCAGTGTAATAAAATTTCTGACTTTTGAATTTTGAAAAGAATTCCTTTTAACTTACTGATAAACATTGGAAAGTAATAAAGTAAGATCAAAGGCCTTTGGCAGTGATAAAGACCTCTGTGGAATAACATCAATTCCTTTATCTCATTTTTTTGCATGCATGGTAACTCAATCATTGAACATTACATGTAACTCAATGTTCCTTTTACAAGTAAACAGAAGAAATGGTCAGAGTTAATAAAAACAAAATACTATTGTTCTAAGGAAAATCAGTATGAGTAGAGTATGGTATGTATGTACCTGTTGGGACGGCAGAGTGTGTTAAAATGTTCAGAGTTGTTATGTGAAAACTACCAGAACTATTAAATATCTACTGTGGTTTTCTATAATTACATAGAATCAAAGTCTATAAATCATAATCACAACTTTTATTTCATCTAGCCATTTTGTGACTTTTAAAGGATTGTATTTTGAACAAAATTAAGTGGCATATGTCTATATTATTATCACATTCATCCTGTCATTTTGTGTATGCTCTATAATTTATATATTTCATTTTGCATCTTAGATATATCTGGTGAGCATTTATAACAAATGAAGTAGAAGGCCATAGTGGTGGAGTTAAAAATAAGCACTGGACCTCTGACCTCCACTGTCTATTCAAAGAGGTCATTGTGTAATCTGTGTATATATAATAACTAGATTAATTATCAAGAGAGAAATTATTTCAGGTTTAAGAAAAAAATAAAATAAAAGTTTTGAATGAAGAGGCTACACTGACCCAAACAGGCGGTCTTCATTGGGTGTGTGTATTTGTGATGAAAAGTAATTCTTTGAGATATTTTAGATACAGGCATGGTAAAGGCTAATATGATTATTCCTATAAAATAACTGTAGATCTATAATGCAATTATTTTTCTTAGTAAAATCTTGCTACTAATATTATTTATCAAAATAAATTAACAAATACATCTGTCAGTTTCTTATTTTCATTTTAAGAATACTTATTGAAGTATTTCACATGAGCAAGCATAAACAATAAATGAATAATAAAAATTGTGAATTTATCAAATAAACATGCATAACATCAAACAGGGATCCCATACACCACCCTAACATCAATACCTTGCATTGTTGTGAAACGTTTTTAATAAATTATGAAACAACATTTTAAAAGTGCTACTACAAACTATAGTCCATATCTTGCATTTATTTGGTGTATTTTTCCACTAACCAACACGACTTTTTTGTACAGAAACCACACAAATTACCTAAAATGTACAATCAATTCATTTGGTATAAGCACAGAATTGTGTATTCATCACTTCAATCAATATTATATTGAAGTGTTTCATTATTAAAAAAAAAAACACTGTCATACCCATATGTTAATGCTACTAATGACAAGTCTTAAAAGGTGCTTTCAACATATCTATTCATTTCCAAGCAACTTTTTACCAATTCTGCACAGATTAAACCTCAGTTCTCCATTCTCTAACCACAATCTCTTCTCTGGTGCCTTATATTCATGGAGTTAATAGATAGAATATGTGCAAGTTTCTTATTTAAACAAAAATGTAGAGAGCATGAGAAATGTTAAGATAGTGTCTATCATTATTAGGAAAACTCAAACATTTCAATGACTAGCTTAATTCTTTAATATTGATAGCAAATTTCCCTGGGGTTGGTTTTGTATTTACACATTTCAAAATATAACTTTGACCAACTGAAATAGAGCAGAAGAATAGTACACTCACCTACATTAAACTGACATTAAACAGCAGTAGAAAAGCAACGGCTAATAGGATGTACCCCTAATTCACTGTAGGCATGACCTCAATGGCCAAGAGCATTTCAATTAAGTTTCATTGCTCTTCATTACACTTCCTAGGTATATATCTCTGATATGATTGTCTTTTCTCTCACAAGAGAAGTAAACTTTTCATATGGGTTAGGGATAACTTTGATTTTTTATATGATTGAATTCTAATGGGAAAACACTTCAGGGGTTTTCAGAATAGAGTATTCGGTGGTTATTATTTATTTTTCTTTGAGTTAATATTGCTTCTGATTCTTGCTTAGAATACTTAATTAATTTAATTGTTTGGTTTTACTCCCTATGCTAATTGTGTTTCTATAGCACCAGAATGCACAATGATTGCTTTTTATGACAAAAACTCAAGAAAAGAAATGTTAGAAACTCAAAGCAATAATATTATACCCAAATGGTTTCTCATAAATTAGGAAGATCTTTGTGATAATGCATTAAGCAGTATATTTAATGGAAAGTTACATATGTATTTAGGTCACATATATCAGATGATGTGAGTATTAGGCAAAATAGTTTCCAAGAACAAATGCTGTTGGTGAGCAAGTATGTTTTCTATATGTTGAACTGTAAAACAGACTAGCTGATGAAGATGTAAACGACATACACATATTTCTGCCAGATAAGGATGAAATGTCAAAGGCAAAAATAGAGTGTGAACAGCTGGTGAGAATAACATCACACTAAAAAAAAAAAAAAAAAAAAAAAAAAAGAAGAGGAAGAATCCAAACCGTTTAAAGTAACCTGCATCTTGGTAAACTAAGTTCTTAGTGCTCTGCCACAAGGTCAGATGTCAGGTAGGGAAAAAAAAATATTAGACTTTTCTGAAGGAGCCAGAAAAACTGGCTTCAAGAAAAACTCATGGAAAGTCTTACTGTATTATAGTTTGAATGCCTGTTTCCTGCATGCTGGACCAACAAGATTTTTGTGAGATTTGTATGGACAAAATCACTATCAACCTGGGCTAAAATGGACAGAGAGAGGAAAGATTGAAGGAAAAAGAGCTTCAAGAGGAAAACCATGGATGCTAAGGTCTGGACTTGTGATATCTTTTCAGGTCAAGAGAGGACTCCACCTATGTTTGTAAAAAGAGTGAGTTTGACTCAGCATTTGAACAGGATGGATCTTCCAGGCCATTTTTCAGGGAGAATTTGGCTGTCTAGGATGCAGAAAGGGTAGAGTGCACTTCTAAGTGGTTAAGGAAAGTTAAGTCACCAACCTGCTTCTCTGAGTGGGATAGACCTGCTCCCAATAGGCTAGGGAGAGTTAGGTTGGCATCCCATTGCTCTGAGGGCATTGGGCATAGTCTCCACAGATTAGGTACAGTCAGGGTGCACCTCACTGTTCTGAGGGGATTCTTCCTGTGTGCCAGAGATTAGGGAGAAAGTTGCCACTACCCCACTGTACTAAGGGCATTGAGACAGTATTCCAGAGATTGGAGAAAATGTGGCTATCACCTCAACATTCTTGGAGGGTGAGATCTTGGGCTCTGCCACCACCCAGATACTTGATGATGATGGAACCTAGAAAATGGTTGTTTGGCAAGCCCATGGAAGGGTGTAGGCCTCATGAGGCCCAGAGGAGAAGAAACCATCTTTCTATGGAGGCTTCTAAGACTAATCTAATGGAATATGCTCTACAGGTTTTCAGAACTATTTGGGTCTTATTATGCCTGTTTCTCTCCCTTTTTCTCCTAATGATAATACAAATAATTATCCTAATCCTGTCCCTTATTTTCCATATTGGGAGCTGATAATTTGTTTTGTAAGTTTAAAAGGTCTACAGTCAGGGGAGAACATTGCCTCAAGACAAACTGAATGCCTCTAACTGAAACTTTCATGTGATTTTGTAATTAGCACTGTTGCTGGAATGATTTAAGGTTTTTGGAATATTATGATGTAGTTAATGTATTTTGCATCTGGGAAGAACATATTTTTTTGGTATTCAGAGGGTGGAATGTGACACCTTCAAATTATTTTATGAATCCTGGAAAGGAAATGATTATGTTCTTAAACTAATTTATACCTCTGAGTATGGTACCTTGTATTGCATTAAATTCAGTCCAGGGGCTTTGAATAGATTACTTGATAAGATTGCGTTAGGGTTTTTTATTGGCTTACATCAGTGAAATGTGGCTCAGGTTGAGTCTCCACCCTCTTTATGGGTCTAATATAAATGGAGACACAGAGAGAGACACACAGGAGAATGAAGCGACCACATTGATCCTGTCATGTGAAAGAGAGGACTTCGGGAAAGCAGAGACCTAAAGCAGCTGAGAGAGGTCCTTAAGTCTGGACTCCTCAGAACACAGAGGGATAGAAAGGCCTCTGAGGGGCTGCGCTGATAGAGCAACCCACAGTTGAGGAGACAAGCCCAGGCTAAATAGACAAGTCCTATGCCTGGTTGTTCACAGCTGAGCTCCAAGAGATAGTAGATTCTGGATGGGAAGGCAGAGACTTTGGAGAAATCACCAGTCAGCCTGATTAACCATGTGGTCACATACCAGTATCAACAGTAGCTGACTTTGGTGAGAAAGCATCTCTGGTGGTGCCTTAAATTGGACATCTCATAGCCTTAGAACTATAAGCTAAATAATATCCCCATTATAAAAACCAACATGTTTCTGGTACTTTGCATAGGCAGTCCTTTGTCATACTAACACACCAACTAACTTTTTTCATTTTATACATGAAATCATGTTTTCAAGATTCATCCATGTCAATGTGAGCAATTCTAGTTCAATCATGATGTCTCAAGAGGCAGTTATATGAAATAAAATATAAAGAAATGTAAGAACGTAAAAATACAAATTCAGAATTTTAAGTAACTTTGTGTGGGAAATTAGTGAGAATTTATTGGGAGGATTTAAGTCTATTTTAATTTTAATTTGTTACTCCTGGGGATCGAGAATAATTGTGTTCTTTTTATCTTTTATATATCTGAAGTATTTTAAAAATAAACTTAAACTTCCTCCAAATTGTTTTTCCACATAACCCATAGGATAAATGTAATGGTGTATATTTCAGTTTGTGAGGCTAGGAATAAGTGAACAT
Source organism: Dasypus novemcinctus (assembly GCF_030445035.2). Lineage (NCBI taxonomy): Eukaryota > Metazoa > Chordata > Mammalia > Cingulata > Dasypodidae > Dasypus > Dasypus novemcinctus. The sequence continues at coordinate 58,739,042 of NC_080673.1, forward strand.
AATATAAAGTAGAAGTTGAGAAGAATCTGATATTAGAAATTAGTGCACTGAAGCACATGTGCAATTAGAGCTCTGCTTACACATATTAAATTTTTTTTCTAGTGTTTTGGTCAGAGCCCAAATCTCTTTTCAGTAATGAAAAATTCTTCAAATGAGAGCGCTGAACTTTAATGGATATTAAATAAATATTAACATTATATATATCCTAGTAATTCTCACATGGAAATGTCTTTCCCAATGCTTTCATGATTTTTCAAATGCTGTTGTTTTTGTATTTTTACGGGACTTGCAAATATAAACGTGCACACTTAGTGATCTGTTTGTGTGTACTTATTGATATATGTGTGTGTATTTGAACATCCATTCCTCCAAATTAATTTCCATGTATTTGTATTTTCTCTTTCTTAATTATTGCACTACTACTTTTTTTTCTCACCCAGTTATCTTTAATATAGAAACCCAGAATAGAACCTTAGGCATATTATTTCCCTTGTAAAGACAATAGCGTCTGAAGTGCATCAATATTAGAATGCACTATAATTTAGCATACATAACAGGTAGTCAATCTGTAGGGTCATTTCCTTATTTGGTGGAAAAAGTTCTAGATTCTAATCACATCAGGGCTTGAGTTCTTCTGTTTCCACTGTGGCTTGGGGAACTTCTGTTAATTTTCTTGGTCTTTAGTTTTAAAACCTATAAAAGAAAGATACTGAAATCAATAACCATGAAACTCCTTTATGCTTTGAATATTTTACAATCATTTTTTTATCTATAAAAAATAAATGATTAAAAATAAAAATATAGCGCTAGGAGGAGATCTGAAGTTTAGCTTAGCCTACTCTGGGCAGTATGAAGCTTTGTTTAGTGTACGAAATTGAACAGCATTGCAATCTTACTTTTCCCTGTTATTCTTACTTTTATATTGCCACTGAATTGAAATTCATGTACTTTGTACACAAATATACAATTTTTCTTAAATGTATATAAAGTGTAAAAGTCCACACACCAACCTTCAAAGTTAAATAATGAATGCCTTTTAATTTTAGAATATATTGCTGAAAGAAACAAATGTTCCATTTGAAGTTTGAGATATATTATTTAAATAAGTTTTATATATTTATTTAAATGTACATAATTACTATGGTACACTGTTACCAAATTGTAACTGCAATTAGTGTTAGGTAAATCATTAAAAAAAGAAAAAAGTATTGTAGATTAGATCTGCCTTCACTAAATCCCAGGTAAATGCAGCTTGAAAAACTGAGTGTGAAGACCTTAGGGGAAAAGGTCATAGGTCCAGGAGTTACCTAGTTAGACTTTAATCTATACAATTAAAAATGTATTTTCCTGCCTTCATGAAATTACACGTATATGTATCCATAATTTCTGGATGCTTAGTACTTTAAATGCTTCTGAAAAGATGCACTTAATTGGAAATCATCAAAGAATTTACCATCTGCTTGCAAAGCAGCAATGTCAAGGCAAAGTGCTACTCTGTGGTACAGGTCCAAAACCCTAACTAAAATGTACAAAGCACATATGCTTGAAAATGTGGTTTTAAAATGAGAAGCCAATTAGTGAGCTTTAACATCTCCAAATCTGATCTAGATTTGAGTCAGTTAAAAAATACTAAAGTCGTGATTTCAAAGACTTAAAAATTTTAATTTAAGGAGAAACTCATCACTTGTTTCTTGCTAATAATAAGCATATTAGTGGATAAATACAGTTTTAAGGATCAGATCTCTCTTTAAAATATGAGTCATTGATTAGATTTACTTTATTTCTTTAAGCATCATGTCATTAATTGCTTTCTAGAGTGGAATAAAAACTGTACTAAGATAATTTTCAGCACGTATTATGAGTTCAATAGAAGATCACTATTAATTTGTATTATTGTTATTATTATTGATATTATTACTCATCTGTTGTAGGTCATATATCACATTATTTGGCAAAAGCAATAAGCTAATTGCTAATATTCAGTGACACTGAACTCTGTGTCACGAACTCAGTCTAAACATTTTTTAAATTTAATTAATTTCAACAGAGAGACTATGAAATAGGTATCATTATTATTTCCATCTCACAGATAAGGAAATTGATGTTAGATACTTTGAGTACATTGTTCAAGATCCTGCATCTAGTAAGTACAGAAACCTGGATTTGAGTCCAGAGTCTAGCTGATCCCAGGTCTTCTGAAAAATATTAAATTTACTGCTGCTCAGGTAAAATATCACTTTAGAAATTCAATCATTGAAAAGATCAGTGTTAAACTAATTTGAATTGTGTCTTTAATGTGAATTTAATTGTGTCTAGGTATTTAAATTAAGGCAAAAGCCTTTTCTCCTTCAATGAGATTTAGAAACCTGCCCAATAAGGGCGAGGTAGATTTGTCTACCTCTCCACAACCCCCCATTTTCCTAGTTAATAGGCTTAGAACAATATAAATAAATCTCCTCTAACATCAAGAGCCCGAAACTGGCAATGGTCCCTGATGAACCCCAAACACACTCTCCACTTGTCTTTTGCAGTTTCTTTCTTCCTATTGGGCTTTGTGATGTTTAATTTCATGTGTCATCTTGTCCTGGTTATGATGTCGACTTCTTTGGTCAAATAAGCACTGTCCTCACTCGTACTCGTAGGATATTTTGTGGCCTAAATCATCAGTTAAGTTCATGACTTCTTGGGTTGGTTATATCTATAATCAATGGAGGAGCTTGCCTTAAAAAATAGGAAAAGTCTTATCCAAAAGGTGAAGGCCTTAAAAGCAGAAGTGATGATTTCAGCAGTCAGAAGGGAGAATTTCCATCTCTAATTGAGCCAGGGAGCTTCTCCTCAGGAATTCATTTGAAACCATGGTTTGAGATGCCGGCTCCAACACTGCCTTATAAAATTTGGACTTGCCCATCCCCACAGTCATGTGACCCATTTCCTATTAAAAACTCATTATATTTACATAACACACAGACGTGTGGGGTTCTGTTTCCCTAGAGAACCCTTTTTAATACAGGCCCTTAGCCCATTATGTGACTGAGAATTAGAGTTTGCTCTTAGCTTCTGGGATTTCCTAAGAAACAGAAAGCATGGCTTTCCAGCATTTATATCTCCATTCAAGACAAGAATCAAATTGGCTTTCATGTGTGATGGAATAAGTATAGTTATCATGGTAAGGCATTTAGTATAAATATATAGATGGATAAAATTTTAATATAGTGCATAACAGTCAAGAGAAATTAATATTCTATTTAAATGTATGAAAATCTCATTACATATCCCCTATCTCAAAGCTGTAATAAAAAGTTTTAAATTGCAAAAGATCAAAATCAATCATACCATTATGCATTATATTTCCCTAGAATAAAATACTTTTCAACAAATACACATTTGAAAGAAATAAATTAATGTCACTCTCTTTGACATTATGCTTATGTTTTCAATTTATACTTGAAAGTTTGAAAACAGAGAAATAAATTATGTGGTTGTCTCCCATTAGTGTGAAAACTCCTATGACACTGTAAAAATAACAACAGCATTAAGTTACTTAAATAATTTGTAGTGTTTGAAGAAAGCTCATTAGCACCTTGTAAATTTTCACATAGCCTGTGTGATAACTTCATTTCTAGAAGAGCTATCATAGCAAAAATACAAATCTCATGTGCAATTAATAACTGAAAGATTCACTGATTTTGGATAGAACACACTACACAATAAAGAATAAATTTTCAACTTTTTACATAGGGCTGAAGCATTACTAAGAGGTTTAACAGAAGATGTTATTTTATTTTCTTTCTCTGCCCTTCCATTTCAGAATATTAGCTCTATACAACAGATTTTCTGCAATTTAGTAGACAATTATAATAGAAGTAATGTTGCATTACTGTATGGTGTGGGATGATTTTCTTTTATATATCCAAAAGGATTTTTCCTGAAAATATAAATTTGCTAGTTTAATGTTTGTCCTAAAAAGTAAGTGAATATTTTAACATTAAAAATTTACTTTCAAAAAGTATTCTGCTTTGAAAAATCAGCAGATACAGGGGCCAGATATATCACCCCACCCACACCACCGTGAGTTATTGTGAAACATTTGTTACTAACAATGAAAGAGTATCATCAAATATTACTAACAACTGTATGATGATATGGATTTTTTGTAAGTTCACAGCTTTTATTATACACCTATTGTTTATGTGTGTTAAATATGAATGATGTACTTCAATACATTTTTTACATGAAAAATCAAACAATAGATAAAAAAACCTGTGGAGAAGAGGGCTATCCTATTTTTCCTTATGAATGTCAGGGTGTGTAAAATTTATACTGTGAAGATTAGACCCCACAGCTGACATGAATAGATGGTATATACACTGTCCTATAGAAGACCCTGATGGGTAAGTAAAGAGACATTATAATTACCCCAGTACAACAACTACTTGCCCCATGGCTGCAGTTCCTCAAGCCCTCCCTCCCAAAGCTTCATGAAACGATGATTGGTGATGGAAAATGAGAGTCAAATTTGAGAATCACTGACATGGTCACTGTATGATATTTTGGAAATTTATGTGACCAAATTATTCCCATGCAGATAGGTGAAGAAGCTCAAGTATAAATTGACAGAAAGTAGAGTTATTGGGATCTCACTCCCCTGCAGAAAGTTTGCTTTACTGCAGAATCTTCCCGTCTACTCTCACCCCCTCAAAACTTTCACTGTTGTAGATAACCTGTGAAAGAAATCTTGGAAAAGCATGTCATGTGTTCATTCAGTTTGAGGCATATGTAAAATTAGTGAATAAAGCCCTTAGATCCATTTCAGAAGGATTTCAAATCCAAAAATGGTAAGTAAAATGACAAACTTTCTAAAAGATTGCATAAGAAAACATCAGTTTCACTTTGGATTAAAGAAAGAGTCTTAAATACAACTTAAAAAGTACTAATCATAAAGTTATAGATTGATAGATTGAATCATATTGCTTTTTTAATCATAAAATTTTAAAATAAAAAGTCAAATATTGGAGAAAGACATTGGTAGCTCATAAAACCAAAACAAAATTTGTACACTGAATATATGAGAATTGGTATAAATCAATAAAAAAAAAAGATAGCAAATTCAATAGAAAAAAGTAGGCAAATTTTTAAGGGAATTTTGAAAAAAAGAAACAGGGCCAACTAGAACTGAAAGAGAAGGAGATAGTAAAAAGTGAAACAAAGTCTTTGGAAATCAAAATATTTATGGACAGAAACCCAACCAAGAAAATGAGTCATGTATATAAATGGACTATGGTTAATTAAATAGGACTGATGCCTCAGGGGGAAACCAAGAACCAAGAAATTCAGAGGGAAGGACTGTGAAGAAGCATTTCATGATTAATGTGTGACTGAGCCCTAACCAAAAAGTTTCAAAAAGTTTCAACATTTGCCTACAGGATACTAGAAATGCTAAGGAGTTGTGATTCTTGCATTTTTCCCACCACCTACCACTTTGAACCAGAAATGATTATAGTGGTCATCTTATGACTATCTCACTACTTTATATCTGTATGTGTCTAGAGGAAGACAGATAACTTGTTTATTTAGTCCATAGTTCTTCAGACTGAAGGGACTCTACTTGATGACTTGCACATTGGGAACTACAACTGAGGGGCTTGATCCATATGTTAATTTAGGTGATGAGATGCTAGGATTCTAACCGATGATATAATGGAATGAGACCCGTGAAGGTTTGGGAGGGGTGAGTATATTTTGCATGTCAGGGGGTCATGGATCTTTGAGGCCAGAGAGCAAACTGTGGTGGCCTACTTACAAAAAGATCCCCAAAGTCTCCTGCACCCTGGTGTTCAGGCCCTTCTGGACTTCCTTCTCACTTTGAACAGGATTGATACATGTGAACAGCAGAATATTGCAGGAGTGAAATATTGCAGAATATTGCAGAGTGAAATTTTCCATCCTTTTATGAAACTTCTAAAATGCTTCTATAATACAAAAGAATGAGAGTTTATGAAAGGTGTTTTTAAAGTATTTCTTTGGCCATAGTGGTGTTATGAATATTACCTCTCATCGTTGGCAAGATACATACATTCACAAAAGAGTAAAGTCTTAAGAGTCCATTTGGGCAACTCAGTACCTACAGTGCAGTTGGGAGGACAAAGAGAATTAGTGTCTGAATTATGTATAATAATAAAAATGGTGAATGCTGGGCAAAATTGGAGCTATAGTATAGAAGGAACCTGCATTTTCAGCAGTGCAATGTACATGAGGTTTTCCCATGGACAAGACATACACCACAAGAGAAAAAATTTCCCATTATTCAATTATTTTTGAACTCTCCAAGAGAGTCTGCTCTTTTGTGAATAAATTTAGCAGAGAAGTGAAAGATATATCTGGATTACTAGCAGCTAGTAAAGAAACTAGCAGTCGGTTAAAACAGAAATGGTTTCATAAACATCAAAGAAACTGTAGGTTAAATCTTATCAGTGATAGGAAATAGCCAGTGAAGCAGGGAAGTATCCATGAGAGTCACATTTAAAAACTAACAAGGCCTGATGAGTACAGATGCCAAAGCCTACCACCAATTCATGACAATATCAGCCAACCAAGAGATTTATCGGCCCAGTTTCCTGGGCTTCTTACGCTCCAACCCAGTAATGGTTGGGGTTTTTCGTTAACAGAAGTAGTAGCACTAGATAAGAAAAAGATTGAGAAGAACAGATCCATATCACCTTTCCTGGCTGAAGGTCTCTTAAATTTAACATGCCTGATTTAGTTAAAGAGCTAAAAGTCAACTTCAAATCAAATTTACAATTCTGATTATCATATGAAAACATTTCATTTTATTTTACTGAATTTTTACTCTATTTCAAATTATCTATAGGGTGTTATTTTGTTTTGATGTGATTTGTTTGATATAGGAGTATCAGCCAATTACGTGGCAGACATCTAAGTTTTCATCTATCTACAGGGGATTCCTATACCCACTGAGTAAAATCTAAAACATAAGAGAGGACTTAAAAAAAATTGTTTGATGATAATGTCCTTACAACTGTGCTTTTACAAAAATACCAGTTTAAATGGTACTCCTCCCTCTTAATTAGCTCAAACATCTTTCTATGGAATTTATTGGAAATGACTATTTCCAATATCTCTATATTCTTTAAATATATTCTTCTCCCATTTATTCCCCCGTTCTCCTCTCTTCAGAGAATTACAAAGTGTTTCTATTATTTCATCCAGCAGATTAAACTGTGTGATATATGATATAATGCAAAGAAATGCAATATAGTTCAAGCTTATCTTGTAGGCATGCCAACTCAGGTAAACAAGATTTTGGGGTAGGATGTGTGGAGTTGTTTTTATCCATTTTCTTTGACATATAACCATATGTTAAATTGCAGTTTGCAGTAGTTTATGCAACCTGATGAAATTGCATCATCTATACCAATGTAAAATAAGCCAGTTCGACATTACATGGAAAATTTTGAACAATTGCCCCATTTCTTGTTGGCCTTTTTAAAACAGTGAATTCACTAATAAGAAGCAACTCTTCTTATTGACAGAGACATGATTTTAAAGGCTTTACATCTAGACACACATTTAACGCTCACAGCAATGTCGTTATGAGTTGGGTACTGTTACAATAGCCTATTTGCTAGTGAGGACATTGAAGCATACAGAGGTTAAGTAACTTTCTTGGGGTCTCTCAGGTAATCATTACCAGATACCAACTACAAACATAGGCACTGTGGCTCTGCTACCTGAGTCCTTATCCACTACACTATACTACCTAGGATTCTAAAATTGTGCTTTGCAAATTTCCTTTCAGGCAAGCCATATCTAAAAGTGAAGATGGAAGTTTATTCAGGCCCAGTAATTCTAATAAACATTTTAATTCAACGAAATAAATCATTGCTTTTCTTTCTTAATTAAAAAATTTAAACATGCTTGAAGTTTCAAATTATATAAATAATATATCTTCTAATGTTTTGAAAAACTATGCTTGTGGTTCTACAGTGATCTATAAATATTGACTATGAAGCAGTATGCTGCAGGATCCTTCAATTAATCATAATTTATTTCATGAGAGATTAAAATTGGGAAAGAATTAACATTTTGGAAGAATTCAAAAACTGTCTTTGTTAGCCATTCTTCTTCCTTTATAAATATATATACTATCTTTGTTGATTTGGGATGAATGATTTTCTTATGAGTGGATAGATACTTACAAGCATTGCGCTCAGATTTATAAGATCAAATTTTGATCTATGAACAGAAAATATATGAGTAAATCTTAAATCATAGAATTAGATGAAAAATTAGATGAAAAAAATTGTCATGAGAATGTAGAATTTCAAATTTTTTGACAAAGTTATACTATTTTTTTGAAATTGGATTTATGTTGCTCTTTAAAGAACACCTATTCTATGTATTGTAGATTTAAGGAAATCAGTGGGTCTGGTTGCTGTAAATTTGTGTTTACAGAATTGATGTTCCTGATATGATATGCCTCTTCCTAAATTTCTACTAAAATATTTGCAACCATAAATTATTAGAAATTTAGAGAATACACTATCAAGAAGAGAAATGCATGTGAAAAAGTCACTAACCATACAGAACCCTGTGACCTTGGAACAAGTTCAGGAAAAGGTCCATGGATGAAAGAAAAAGATAGTAATTTATCTCATATTTCTATCCCTAATTCCAAGATGCTGCACTCAACTTGAAATAGGTATCTAACTATGCACTTTCTGTGAGGCATGCAGAAACATTCTGACATTGTTTTGTGGGATATTTAATCAATCAATGAAAATAACGGTAAAAAGAACAGTCATAAACATACAGGTTATCTTAAATGCTGGGGTGTTCTTGCGTTAGAGTGCTCAAAGAAATAAGAAATTCTAGATTCTTGATCATGGTCTGACATAAACAATGCATCAAAAGGAAAGACACAAATACACAAAGAGAACAAACCAATATGATTTAAAACAGAAACCAAAAATATTATGGCAAAAATGTAAGTGCATAAGCACTCTTAAACTTACAAAGATGGTGATATCTGTTTAAAGTGGGTGATTGTAAGAAAATGCATGAAAATGACACAGAAAAGATAAACATTTATTGGCCAAAAATAGGACAAACTGGGATATTAATATTATGTTAACTATCAAAGCAATAAATGAAACAATAGGATATTTTTACCTAAAGAAAAATATTTATTCCAAGATTAACTGTAATATTTATGTACACAATAACAATCTCAAATTTTAGATACAAGTACTGATAGAATTACTAAGCAAAAGGCAAAATGAATGTTTTAATGAGAGTTTAATACAAATTGATCAAATGGTAAAATATAAATTAGGCAGAAAATAAATAAGACCACTTAATAAGGTTAAATGTATAGGTATATTTTGAAGATTACATCCCCAGTACAGTATTATTTGTGGATGTCAATTGATTACTTTAAAATATTCACCATGTAATAATTCAAATGTAAATTCCAAACACTCAAAACGTAGTAATTATATTGTCACTTTGAAGCACAATCACTGGGAATAAAGGAACATGACTAAGCAAGAACATGATCTGTTCTGGGATCCACCAAAAACTCCAAACTGTCAAACAGGATAGGAAACAATAAATCTGAAATACTTTATAGATAAATTCAAGAAATTATATTAATGAATAAATTGAAATACTGCTCCTTTGAAATTGAACAAGAAATAATAAAATAGACAAATATTTAGCACATATAAGTAGCATAATAAGATACAGAAATAAATTTAGAATTTAGAGAGAAAATGGAACACCTGAGATAATATCTTCCCTAAAAACACTTATTTTTTAAATTTTTGAAGTATATCACTCGTACATAATCACACAGAAAAAATAAATGTATAGTAATAATTGTGAACTTACAAAACAAGCGTACATAGCATCATACAGGGCTCTCAGACCTCATCCTAGCACCAATGCCTTGTGTTGTTGTGGAGCATTTTTAACTAATGATTAAAGAGCATTCTCAAAATATTACTACTAACCAAAGTATTTCCCCAACCCACGCTATTATTATTTTTATATCATTTATATGTGAACATACATAAACAATAAGTGTATAGTGAAAGTTATGAACTTGCAAAGGAAACACGCATAACATCATTACCTACCCGTTAACCTCAGCCAAAGGCTCTCTCTGCCGTTTTCATCTTTGCATTCTGTGCTCCACAGCAGATGCCTTCTTTTTGGCCTAGAACTGTCATGTTCTCTTTTTCTATCAGACTTTGGATATGTTGTTGTTATTCTCTAGATAGATACTAGGGTGCTTTATTTACAGAGTCTAATTAAAACTTGAACCTACAGATTTAATCTCAAATTTTACTTCTTAAAAAAAGCCTTATCTGAATTTTCTGATGAAGTCCATATCACCTGTTAACTATTTTCATAGAACAATGAAATCAATTTTATAGCAACAATTACAGATAAAATTTTATATTTTATTTTTGGTGATAATTTGGTTCATGTTTATCTCATTCAATATAAATTTCATTGCATTCATACTTACATATAGCTTGCTTATCACTCCCTCCTTAAAGCTTTGGAAATACCTCATTAAAGGTAGTTGATATTCATTCATTCATTCAAAAAATATATAATGTTACACACTGTAATACATAAAGGTACAAGTTTGACTGACTAAATTAATGTATACAGGGATTCTCTCCTGGTCTCATCTTAAAAGAAAACTTGGTACCACATTTCACTATAGTCTTTTCTCTGTAATATAAAATTTGGTAAAATTAACGTAAGTATAACCTATAATATTGATTCAAATATCTTGAGCATTTAAGGAAATCAAATTCAATATCCTGTAAAAGATTTACCACTACAGGTTAAGATTTAGTCCAGGAATGTAAAAGTAGTTTAATAATTGGAAATATTTCAAAATAATTTGATACATTGATTTTCAATAAAAGATAAAACAATAAAGAAATCTGTCTCAATGTGTTACTATAATTATGTTTGATAATGAGATAACAGACTGTGGAACAACTCTTATCCTATAACACTATCATTGTCACTGTTCTGGAAGTTTTAGCCAGTGCATTAAAGGATAAGAAATAGGAATATTACATACACACACGCACTCATGAAATGGGAAAGTACAAGTGCTGTTTTATTTTAAAATGATGACCTTTTCCTTAAGAAGTTAAGTTTTGACACAAAAGGTAATGGATATATGGAAAGGATAAAATGAATAAGTAAAACTCCTCAAAGAATGAGATCTCTACTTGCAGTCTGCTTTGTGTTAAATCCAGAATTCTGGCAAACATGATGTGTAGAAAATGCAAGTGAGCAGGACTCTCAGATGTATTCACATGAACCCCAGGGAAAGGATTCATCCTTTTATATGGCTTAATTTGCCATCCATCTCATTCACTACAGAAGTATTTTCCAGTATAAGATAAAAGGGACTATACATAGAACAGAGACTAGACTTTAGTAAATATTCTGCAGGAAGAGAAGGTAGGGCTCAAGGTTGTCAAGATGGTGAAGGGAACAATCTTGAGTGCATATTTATACCTTCCAATTCTAAGGGTTTTTTTTGAAGCCCCTCTACTTTGGCACTAGGCAAAAATAGGTAAGTCTGGGACTTCAATAATAAACTCAACTTTTCAGAATAAAACTTTTCTAGCCTTAAATGATCAGTCTTCCTATCTCTGGGAAAATACAAATAAGATGAGTTTCAAAGAATGGAAAAGGGCAAAAGTAAAATCCACTGTAAATTTCAGCCTCATACTCATTGTGGACTATCCTTTAAAAAAATATCAGACAAGAAACCCATCCTTAACTGAAAGAATATCAAGTCCCTATGATGGCGAGCTCTGCCACATTCTTTAATGGAACAGCAAGAATCCCCTGAGTACAGGGCCAGAGACTAGTGAAGGAGGGTGGATCATTGACGGGCATATGATATTGATGACTGTGCTTATGAACTTTACTCTTGAAACTGAAACTTGGCCTAGTATTATAGGGTGCTTAAGAGTTTCCTCTTCAGCATATAAATACATTGCCTTCCCTAGCATGGGACATGATTCCCAGGCGTCTGAGCCTTCCTGAAACTAAAGGATTATTACCAAGCACCTATTAACAGTGTAACTGAAAAAAGACGTTGACCAAAAGGCGGGAAGGGTAAAGACAAATGAGTTTACATGGCTAAGAGACTTCAAAGTGAATTGGTGGTCATTCCAGAGGTTATGCTTATACATGTCTCAACAGGACCTCGCTGACTGCCAAAGTAAATATTGCCTTAAGTAGTGGGGCTTCTGAGGCCTCTGGAGACATCCAGAGACTATAGTCAGGGCAGACAGCTCAAGAGTTTGGCACCCTGCCAGTGGGCCCTACTTTGGAATTTATGATCCCCAGTGTGTCATTTCCCTGCATATGGCTCTTTCTACCCTTCTATTTGAACCTATAATTAGTATTAGAGTTGGTAGGTGTATGTCCAAGAGACTTAAATCTTTGGACTTTCCACATACCAGTTGGGCCTTGAATCTCAACAGTTTCAACACTTACTCTCCAGCTCTTTGGAGTCACCCAGGACAACTAACAAGGAGATGATGGATTATGACAATCCCAAGGAACAGAGAGAGTCTGCAACTACAAGCAAGAGAGTCCCAGCTATCTGCCCCTTGGGCTCTAAACCCCTTTTAATTAGAAGCAGATGGACATGAACATCCCAGAATCCTCAGGATTGGGGATTGAACAATGGGCTAGAGTAGACTTACTGTTATTCTACTATAAATTTACTGTGATTATAGCAATGGAAGAACTTTTATCATTGATGTGGAGGCAGTGGCCACTGGAGGTTCTGAGAGCAAGGAGAGGGAAAAACAGTTGCAATATGAGAATCTTTTTGGGACTTAGGAATTGTCCTGAATGACATTGCCATGACTGATACAGGCCATTATATATCTTGACATAACTTACAATGTCTTGTGTGAAAGAGTATAAACTACATAGTGCACTCTAATCCACACTTGTAGTTTAGTGGGAATGCTCCAAAATGTGTTCATCAATTATAACAAATGTTCCACACTAATGAAGGTTGTTGGTAATATGAGAAAATGTGGGAGGGGTAATGAACAGTGCATTAGGAATCCCCTAAATTTTTCATGTAACATATATAATCTAAATATCTTTAAAAGAATAAAATGTATATAAAAACAAGAAACTCAGGTGCAGTATTATTTTAGGGTATTTGATTTGTCAGAACATTTTGGTGAAATTATTTTACAATTCTTTCATTTTATTGACATATATTTTAAAAACAGTGCTGAGTAAAGCAAGCTGAAGTTCTATGAGGCAATGAGCACTGAAATATGAGTAAAAAAACAAAGATTCTAGTCCAAGATTAGTCATCAATTAGTGTTTAATATTTTGCACCCAAATTTTATTATTTGTAAAATAAAGGGTCTATACTGGGTAATTTCTAGGTATATGATCCTATGAATATATACTCCCAGCATGTATTTGTTGTTGATGGTCAAGAGTGTCTGGATTAATAAAGTCCTAATATAAGGTAAATTATATTGTGAAAGTAAACTTTTCCCTCCCTCAATTTTCCCTTACCCTTTATCTCATTCAAGCTGATTGCAAGTTATGTGCTTCCTTGTTACAGGGAAGAGTCTAATAAAGTAAGAGTAGTTTTTTGGAGAGAAAATTTCCCTAAGTGTAGAAGATAGCTCTTAGAACAAGAGGAGAAAGAGGTAGATTGAAGGAAATGTCTGTGGGCCATAGTAACTTGAAACACTGTTTGGGTTCAGCAGGACCCAGAAGGTCATGGACAAAATGAAAAACTGGCAGATACAAAAAAAAAAAAAAAAAAAAAAAAGGTTCACATCCCAAATGAGGTAGGCAGAAGCTTTTGGTGCAGAAATTACTAAGTGGCTAGTCCCAGGCATAATGAATATGGACTAAACATTCCTGAACTATGAGACTCTCCCACTCCTACCACCAGCCTACCTCATGAGCCCCTGCACTCACAGGGTCTGCACACATACTTGAATGCCAGGACTGCCTACATCGTCACATTCACATCCTCACAGTACCATGGGAAAGGGGATAACATCTGGGATGACTAAGGTTAAGTTTACCATCTTGTCTGGGAAGTAAGGGACTCAGAAATGAAAATGAGTTTTTAATAGAATCTGAGGAGGTTCTGAACTTGCACATTGATATTCTTATCTCTTCTCAAGCTTTTGTGGATATGTATGAGATCAAGCTCTATATTTCCTTAAATAGAACAAACTGTGCTTAGCAGTTCACTGCAATTTGATTCTACATTGATGCTTGCATAGTGTCAGAGAGTTCAAAGAGAGATAAAGCAGGGGAAAGAGTGGACTTTTATTCAGAAAGTTCTCATTATGCCAAAATCAGGAAAAAATTCACTTTAAAATATGTTACAGTATGCACTCAGGCAAAATGCATTTTGATTTTCTTATATTATGTACACATGTGCATGTGTGTATATGGGTGTGTGAGAGAAATGGGGTTCCAACATAATTTTCTTTTTTTAACATAATTTTCAATCTTCTTTTCAATTTATGTTCAAATACGTTATTTCTCCTGATTACATAACCATGTGTGACTGATTCATAATCCTATTTGGTTGCATAGATCTTTGCCCTTCACCTGATAAAAATATTTTTCATTCATCAGGTTCTAGGTCCAATGGCACTTCCTTTATGAAATCATCCATCACTCACCAAAGTAACTGAATCCCAGACTCTGTACTTCCTCAACAATTTGTCCATGCCTCTGTAAATGAAAACTACACACTGTATTGTACTCACCTAATAAAATGTCATACTATTCCTTTAGAATATTAGTGACTTAAGGGCAGGGGTTTTATCCTGTTATTTTTTACTAGCAGTTCCTTCTAAACAAATAGACAGATGTATGTGTCTCTCCTGATTTATACATCTGCATACTTTTAAAAATAATTGCTGAGGCATTTCAAGTAATAAACAGGTAGAGTTCATGACTAACTTGAAGAGAAAAAGAGCTGATCTATTTTGTCAGTCATCATGTTTAGGATTTTCTCATATTATTCTTCTAAAGAAAATATTTTTACCAATTTATCACAGTAGGAAGAGACCTAGAGAGACTGTGACATATTCATAATCTCAATGCAATAATTTTGAATTCAGTTATGTCATATTTCTATACTGTTACAGTTACATTGTTACATAGTTATTCTGCTGTTATAAACCAAAATCCATGTTGAACAAAAGAGGGATAGCAGATCAATAGCAGCAATAACAATCTATAATGTTGTTTTATTAAGAATGTTTGAATGTTTAACTTGTGCCACCCTTTGCCTCATGCTTTTATTTTTCTTGTAACAAGCCATGAAGCAAAGTATTCCTGTTTTCTGGATGATGAAACTGAAAATAAATTATATTCTAAATACTTGCTTACACATTAAATTGATTAGGTATAGAAAATACTGCAAGATGAGAAGAAACAAAATTCTCCTGTCTTTCTCCACACCCTTAGTAATTTTATTAATGTCCAAACCAAATTCATTTTCAGGGATAATTATAGTAATGGGAATATTTTCTAGGTTATAGTAATGAGAATTTATATACTGAATTTTTATGCCATTGAGATAAAATATATTCATATTTTCATAATACATTTAAAATATATTAGCTGATATTTATTAATGAAGTGCTTTGACCCTAATCCCTGAAAATGTAGTGTGAGAAAAAAATTCACCTTATTAATGAACAAGTGAATTCAAGATTAGAAGAATGAACTGGTTTACATAAAAATGTCCATGCTGTATTTCAAAATGGAAATAATTTTCTCCTCACTAAATGTTGTGCTTGAATCATGTTCCCAACAAAAGACATATTCATATCTTCATATCCCAACCATGGGCCTGTAACCCATGTATTAGGACCTTTGAAGATGTTAATAGTTAAGGTGTACCTAAAGTGAATGAGGATGGACCGTTAGCCAATATAGCTAAGTCCTTATAAGCTAAGGAAATTGGACAGAAAAAGTGAAGCCTTTGGAAAAGCAAGAGACCAGAAGTCAGCAGAACCGGGAGGAGAAAGGAAAATACATTACCTAAATTTTGTACTTCTAGCCTCAAAAGTGCGAGCCAATATATTCCTGTTGTTATACCAACCCGTTACATGATTTATGTTTTAGTGTCTGGGAAACTAACACAATACTCATTAACTAGAAATAAGAAAAAGAAATCGAGTATCAAAATAAGTGCAATGAAAGCATTGGAGAATATAGAATTAGTCTATAATTCTAATTTCAAAACCACAGAAATTTCTTAGGAAACCAATATTCCACTAAACATATATTCCCCGTAACCTGTTTCGATAATACATTATTATTATCGTAATATTGTCCATTCAATATGGCTTTTGCATAGTGTAACTCATGTCAAAAATGAAAATTACCCACCATAAATAAAATTTTAAAATTTGAGATCAAAATATGATCTCAATATTTCTCTCTCAAAAAAAAAAAAAGATGTTTAGATTAAATCCAAATCAATTAATTTGACTGACTTAAAGTTAAAGAACATTTTGTTATTTGGTGAGAAATATTCTGGGAAATAACATAGTGCCCAGTCTTAAGGGTTTTGATGAGTACATGTGTTTTTCTATACTAAGTATTCATACATGCAAAAGCATACAATCAGGCACATGTGCAAACCTAGGTGATCACTTTTAAAACTTAGTTAATTTGGAAATGGAAAATATGTTTTCATATTGGGAAAATAATGTTCCATATTGTATAAAGGGCCAGATTTAGGAGCTACAAGATTATGTGCTTATGTATATATGTGTATAAAAGAGTATGTTCGTGCATTGGTATGTATAGAACTATTTGCTTATGGTAAGTACATAAGCATTAAAACTACTTATTGAATTTTGAACTCCATTGAGAACCTATGATTCTTGGAGTAGTAGAAGTGGAGGTCTTAGAAGACATTATTAATGATATTGAGATAACCACTATCATGGAATTAGGCCATTCATTATATTAATTCAAGATCTAAAAGTTAAACTCTCACAAAGTTTACAAAGTTCTCATTGTGGAGTATTGAAATGATATTAATGATCTTGTATCTCCAAAACATTTGTAAACAGTTGAGAACAATTTGAAAGTAAACAATTTGATAAAACACATGTTTTTGTGACAAGTAACAACCAGAAATTTGTGTGAGGATATGATACACACTGGATTGATGCCAGCCACAGGGGCAATTCCAATAGAAATCCAGCATAGAGGACACTTCAGTGAGCATGAAGTAGAGAGGCTCTTCTCTTGCTTCCAATGCGAGTTAGGCAGCAAGATTTGCTGCCTTCCTTGCCGCTGCATTGGATAGAACAGGCATTCCGGTTGTGGGTTTTGGAACCTCTGCTAACACTATGCCCTACCCAATTCCCAAGACTTCTTGTTAAAGGACCCACCTGGTTGATTAGCTCTTGTACTGATGGACTTTAGAGACTCTGGTTTCCTCCACCTTTAAATGTGTTGTGCACCCTTGACCTGGTTATTAAACAATGATTGCACTGCCAGATTGCAATTAAACAAACAACTAAATTTCACTGAGCTTTCAAACTATCCTTGTTACTAATCTGCTTTCAAGGATTAATTTACTTTCAATTTCAATCTCTTGCTTTGTCATGAGAACTACATTTACATGACACCCCACTTTATTTCTATACCTTTAATTAATATTATAGTCTATAATAAGAAACAGGGGATTTTCCATGTAAAATGGGGCAGTAATTCCATATATTCAATCTTAGCTGCCAACCAGGAGATGAATTTCAGGGTTCTCTTATAAAGTCAGTATGTGACCTAGGCACCAATTCACTGACATTTACTCCATCCCAACAATATCACTTATGAGCACTATATGTTCTCTAGTATTCAGCTTACACGTATCATAAATTAAAAAAGTCCAAAGTTTTATAACCTCACTTATAAAATGGTAAAATGTAAAAAAAAAAAAAAAAAAAAAGCAACCTCCCTTCATCTGACAATGTTCTAATCAAAACGGGAGCATATAAAATATTCTGCCACAAGAGAATGGAGATTATCTTTGAAAGCATTGCAAACTTTGGACTTCTTTGTGTCAAACCATGCCTAGCCCATTCTGATTAATATAGTAAGAATTTCAGTGTTAGCAAAATTTAGGTTTTCTTATGTAAGTCATTGCCCTTGTGTGGGTTCAATTCTGTAAATGTTTTCCACTATATAAAGATGTTTTAACATGCAATAATGAAGTGCCAGGATTTAGAGGACAATTGTTTGCTTAAGAAATAAATGCTGAGGATATAAAATGTTTTACAATTTATCTAAATTTTGTACCACATTGTATCATGATATTAAAGCGTTTTGGTTTCTCTCGGTGCACTCCCAAATCTTAGCTGAGCCATAGCACTCGTCTTTGCACTTCTGCAGTGCAGCAGCACATACAGAACATTAAAGGATAAATATATCAGAAGCTCCAGTTCAATACAAAATAATTTTTTATTAGGGCTTTGGCCTTAAGCCCAGTTCCCGTGAGTTTAGAAGGCCAATCTGTGTTTCATTGTTGTTTATCTTGTTGTTTGTTTCTTACACCCAGACTAGTAAAACCATTTCCTTGAATTAGATAAAACTACTGCTTCCTATAAAGCGAAAGCACACTTTAAAGAGAAGAAACATAGGAAATTTAAGGCGATTTTTTTTTTCAGTTACCCTATCAGTGGCATTACCAAGATTAGACTTATACAAAAGTGTTGCATATATTAAAAGTTTTCTTCCCTTTTACTTAAAATCTCTTTGCAAAACCGAAAGATAGTGGTCTGGTTTCTTAGTAATGTGTCAGCGAGAAATCATGTCAAATTTCATTCATCACATAGTTCTACTCCAAAAGGATGCTAATATTGAAAATTTGAGGCACTAGGAACAGTTACAAAAGAACAGTCATTTTTTCCAATCAGCAAATATTCAACACTAACAATATTCATTGCCAAAAATTATAGAGATTGTTAACCACTCAACATATCAAGAGGAAAAAGATTCCTAGAAAGCTATTTAATGGCAGCTCTGTACCAGCTTCTAGATGGAATGTCGCAATCTATGGGTAGACTGAAAAAATTATAGAAGAAAACATCTCAGAATGCTCTGGAAAGTTTATGTTTCAAAGAATGAACAAATATTTAATGCAGCATGAGGTAATATGGAAAATTTTAGATTTCATTAACATTTATTTTTTTTTTGAGACTCTGATTATTTTAGTTTTAAAGAAGCTTTGGATTACATAAATGTTACATAAAAAATAGAGGGAATTACTAAATATCCCACTCCCTTCCCTCCCACACTTTTCCTCATTAACAAAATCCTTCATTAGTGTGGTACATTTGTTACAATTGATGAGCATATATTGAATAATTGCTAGTAACCACGGTCTATAGTTTACATTGTTATATATACTTTGCACCACATAATTTTATAGATTTTGACAAAATGTATAATGACCTGTTTCCATCATTGCAATGTCATGCAGAACAATTTTAATGTCCCAGAAGTGCCCATGCTGTACCTATTCGTCCGTCTACTTCCCCTCAGAACCTCTGGTGAACAATGCCTTTATATCAATGATACAACTCCTTCCATTACTGAAATAATAATAAGTCTACTTCAGTCCATAGTTTCACCACCACCCCCGCTCAGGTTTGTTCATCTTTAATCTTGAGGATTTGGTATGGTGATGTCCACTCGGCTTCTGAATGAGAGGGAGCTTAGATCCCACAGAGCAGATGGGGGAAATCACCCTTTTGTTTGTGGTCCTGAGCAAGTCCAATGACTTGGAGAGTAGATGTTGGCTGCTGAGATTAGGGCTCAACCGGCATATGAACAGTCAAAAGACTTAAGTTCTGGGATGTATATTTAATGGGCATAGTGCTATTTAGAGATTCAAATAAAAGGGTCGTAAGAGCCATGTGTAGGAAATTATATATGAATCTAATCCCAATCATTGGGGGAATAAATTATCATGTATTCCAATGTGAGTCCCACTGACAGGATGCCAAATTCCTGGTGTTTGCCTGCCCTGCCTATCATGTCCAGATATCTCTAGAAGCCTCAGGAGCCCCCTGCTTGAGGCACTGTATACTGTACCAATCAGTGAGATCTTCCTAAGGTGTACATTAGTGTAACCTCTGGAATGGCCTCCTGATTCTCTTAGCCATAAAAGATCATTTGTATTTAATATGTTCCCCTTTTGCTCTAGATCTTTTTCCAAATGTATCGCCACTTGGTAGTTGGTATTAATCCCTCAGTGCCAGGGAGGCTTAGTTCTGGGAGTCATGTCCCATGTCAAGGGAAAGGTAGTGAGATTATATGCTGACTTTGGTTTGAAGAGAGGCCACATATGACTAGCAAGGAGGTTTGCAAGAGGTAACTCTTAGGCAATCCATAAAACTAGGTTAAATTTCAGTTTCACATGAATGAGATTCCTAAGTACAAGTATCAATATCAAGGGCCTTCTGCATAGGTCATGCTAGGTACTGCCATGTACTCTAGGGATTTTTGCCACTATGTTAGAGCATGTAACAGGATTCCCCTGATGGAAATTCAATATTCTTTTAGTTAACATTTATTTTTAAATTCTAAATCAAAATTTTGATTGTTTAATATATTTTAGTTTCTTCAATAAGCAATGAACTTTAACACACCATATCATATCTTAGAGTTGCATGACATTCATGTTTGATATTGTCATATCTCATACTTGTAAAAGCAATTAATCCATATTTCTATGAATGAAATTGCTTATATTCTCAAAAATGTTGCCCTAGGTAATTACATATATCTACCAATATCACCCTAAGTAAATGGAAATTTCATAGATTTACTGATGTTCTTTATTAATGAAAAATAAAAAGAATATACATATAACTCCATATCAGCAGAGAGCTGGTAATGATTTTAGTATTTGAATAGAATATGAATTCCATATTAAAATAAAATAATGTGAATTTTTACAAGAAGGCACATACATGAAATGGAACTTCAATTGCTTAAACTGAAATATGTTATTGCTCAATATACCAAACAATCTGCCAGTTACCTTTCCTTGAAATATGGATTGCATAAAGGAATGAAATCATTACTAACACAGAATAAAATTTCTATCAAAAATTCTATGAGGCAGAGAGGTGTAATTCCACTCTGTCAATAACAGAAAGAGGCAGAGAATTGACAAGAAATCAAAAATCAATCATCAGGGAGATGCAATTGAACAGAGTCTGTTAATAAATGAAGTTAACTTCTTTGCTTTCCAGTATGCATCCCCAATATGTTGTTTAAAAATCACATTTTATCTTTGCTCCACGGGACTTCAGAAATTGGGTTTCTGTTTCTTTAAGCTGTACTATGATATGATAAAATTAAAGCTATCTCTAAAAGCTTACTAAGATTTTCATCAAATGACTGTAAAGCAGACAGAGCAGGTTCATTAGCCTTGATTTACTGATTATGAAACTAACACAGAAGTTTAAATGTTTTTGGTGATGGCCATGCAGATAGGAAAGGGTAGCTATAGGACTAGAGCCTCAGTGTTTGCTTTAGGATCATCAACAAGTCTCTTTAATTTAATTTTATTTAAGAAAACAACAACAAACACCAGAAACATTTATAGAGTTTTCTTACTTGCTTAATGACAAGCCACAAAGTGAACTAAATTGTTTACCTTAGCTAAGTCATTTTAATCTTACAACAATTCTAAGAAAGTTGAGTGGCAGAGGCACATATCTGGTAAGTGGTAAAGACAGAATGTGAGGAAAGAAACCCTGAACCCAGAGCTTGGATTATTAAATATGTGCCTTGACAGGAGAGAAGTAAATTATAAAAGACAAGTACACTGCAAAGATAAGAATTCCTCAGAGAACTAATAAATGTATAATCATGGTTTTTAGGATGCATTAAATACTGACTATCAATCTAAGGAGTTTATATCATATTTTGTTAGAAAATGAGAAGTTTGGGATATTTTTGACCTTTCAAGTGGACTGTTTAGAGTGATGATTCATATGATATAAGCAGGTGAGATGAAAGCAGAGCAGAAGGCAAACTAGCAAAAAAAGTACAATAATTTGGAAGATAAATAATGAAGACACTGATAGTTGAACTTGAGGAGGGGAAAAATATTTTGGAGATATTGTTAGAGCTTTTAGTAATCAACAACTGTTTAGAATTGAGAAGAGAAGGAAAAAGAGCTCTCCAAGATTATCCTAAAGTGAGGGGCAGGAGTAACTGGGAAGCAGGGATTTTTGTTAACAGAAAGAATATAGAAGAAAATGGTTTCATAGGGAGAATGAAGAATTTAACTAGGAACATACTGAATTTTGTTCAGTGTTTAACATGAGTTGTTAAATATGATTTCCTGGTAGTAGTGCCACTAGGCAACAGCCTCTTGAAAAAGCATAAATTCCAAGATGATAAAATATTAAGAAGATGCTAATGATCTGGGAACATAATAAAAATAACATAAATAAGAAGAGAGGAAATAGGATAAGGTCTAAATTCTTCAAAGCTTTCATTCATGTGAGTGTAAAAGTTTGTTTTTTAGTTCCTCTTTCCATTCTATACTTCACAGTTTGCTCTTCTTATCAATATTTTATTGGTCCTTGTAACTTGCTCAAGAGCTGGTGACATAAAATAGTTATTCCAAATTTATTGCTTACTCTAAAAAGGAATTTAATGAAAGTGTAAAATGGGGTTTGGAAAAGATTAATTAGGTACTATTTAATTCATAATTTAATCAAGAGATTCATTAAATACTATTTAGTTCAAGACATTTTGTTAGGTCCTACTAGGAAACAAAAATGCTTGATATGTGGTCCTGTCTTAAGATTGTTTGTTAAGCATACATGGGATGTTTAGCATTTACTTCTAAGTTTATTTAGCTTTTTGGTTATTTCCATACTTCTTTGTCTTATTCTCTCTTTTCCTTATTTCACATCATAAACTTGTTTCTTTTTTTAATGATATATTCATCAAGGCACAAATAATCCACTGTGACTGGATACATTGGTGAGGGATGGATTTTGAGTTAAGTGTCATTCAGATGGTTAGTTTTAAAAAATATTTAACAATAGGAAGAAGTTCATTTAGAGAATAAAATGCCTACATACATTGGGAAACAGGAGGCTTTGATTTTGTTTTTGGGCTTTTCCAAGTAGCAAACTACATTAAATCTAAATCACTGTACTTGGAGAATGATACAGAAAAATCCATTAGCAATATTATAAACTAATATAAAATTAACAAATATTTGCACTCATTCATTTTTCAAAGATAATAAATATTAAAGTAGAATAGTACCAATAAAATTATTCATATTTTAAAAATTTGGATTTCATAAGGAAATTGCTCAAATTTATAACTGTTAAAATATATAAGATCTCCCTTAATATGAACTAAAAACAATTTTTTAAATAATGACTTCATAATGATGTAATAAATTAAGTGAATAAAAGTTTAGCATGAAATTATTAATTTAGTAGGAAGTAATTCAAAATGATGCTTTAAATAGGTTTCTAAACTAGCATATATGCTCCTCAGCTTTTTTTTTTTTGGCTTTGTTTTTGACTGTCAAATCTTAGACTTTATCATCTTACTTATAACACAAAACAATGCCAAAGATATAAAAATAAACTAGTTATAATCCATCAAGTTTATATATGTGCACTGTAAAAATATAGAAGGGTAAAAGAGCTGTTTTAACTAAGATCAAAGTGATATTGAGGTGTCATTTACATTAACGTTCATTTGTAATAAAAACAAGACATAAGATTATGTTACTGGAAAAACAACAACATAATACAATCTTTTGGGAAATTTTAAAAACTCAATTAAGAACTGGCTTGATGGGAAATTCTCCTAATTCACTTATGGCTTCAAACCCTTTTACCAAAATATGGCTTTTAGAGTAAATTCATATTTTTTAAACTAAATTTGTTTACTGAAAGGAGTCTCCTTTTTCAAATTAAATATTGAATA
Organism: Dasypus novemcinctus; assembly: GCF_030445035.2. Classification (NCBI taxonomy): domain Eukaryota; kingdom Metazoa; phylum Chordata; class Mammalia; order Cingulata; family Dasypodidae; genus Dasypus; species Dasypus novemcinctus. The sequence continues at coordinate 58,763,126 of NC_080673.1, forward strand.
GAAGCCTAATATATGAACAGAAGAAATCTTGTGCTCTATTTCTAGACAAAACAAATATTTTCTTTCTATCTGAGTTGGTTACCCGCCCAAGCCTTATACCTATGTAATGCCCTTGCTTGAGATAATTGCCTTGCAAGAATATGCCAATTTCCTCAAAATCCACTCTCACTAACTTTGTGATGTTTAAATTGAACATGGGAGTTAATTGCAAGTTTTTACCTCAGAGTAGTTGCCATACGTATGAAAATGTAGTTCAAGATTTTGCTTATTTATTCCAGGAGATCCCTGAGGAATATGCTTAGAAATGGATTCTAAGTGTGCTAAATTAATGTTTTATTGGGCTTAATTTATTGGTATGTTTTCATGGTCCTAATTCTGGATTCAAAATGTAGTGTCTCTGAGAGTTTTCATGATTGGTTGATTAAAACCTGGACTTTGAGAAATTAAGATTCTTCTATAGAGGAAGCAACTCATGGCTTAGATAGGTATAGATAATGAAGTTGATTTATTAACAATGAAATGCCCACCCACTTCTAATTATGTCCCCTATGAATGTCTTTGAATATCTCATCACCAAGTGTTAAGAAATACATTGCTGAGGTTAACACCATTATCCTTAAAAAGCCACCTAAGGTATTTCTCTATAGCACAGGGTGACCTTGGGAGAGTCCATCATTCTTCCTGATTTCTTTGCAGATAATGGGACTATCAAAATGAGGGAAGCCAAAGTGTCAGAACTTTCAGAGATGAGATTTTTTCCCCCATAATTAATTGTATGACTGAATAAGTCATCAGAAAGTTTGACACAGATCTTAAATAAAATAGCTAAGGATAAATAACAATGATGTCCCTAGAACTGGATTAGGTGGGCAGTCTACTAACTGTAAACTATTTTATAACAGAAAACTAAACTCTAGCATAGTCACCCAAGTTTTGATTTCATTTACTAAAATGAGAGTCATGGTCTTTAAATGAATTTCTAAAATCAGCCAGTAAACAGATCCAAAATCCTTTGAATGAAGATTAAGTTTTAGGGAAGGACCATGTGACTTTGATACAAATATATACAACAGACTATATTGTAGTAGATGTACAGTTCGCCAGTATATAATGTGTATTTGTGCACATACACTATTGTGCATATGCAGTAGTTTTCCCCAAATGGACTTCATCTGCTTATAAGCATAACCCTGCAATGAGAATAAGAAACATAAATAACCATGCATCAAGAAAAAGAAATTAAAAATAACTGGATGCTGACGATAAATTTATGGTAATTCTTAGACAGTAAATGCTACCTTGACTCATCATAAAGAGGAGTGCCTTTGAAGAGTAATTGATAAAAGAAGATTTAAGGGAGCAGATCTGGCTCAAGTGGTTGGCACCTACTTCCCATAGGTCCCAGGTTTTGTATCCGGTGACTCCTAAAAACAACAACAATAAGAAAAACAAACAGCAAGCAAAAGGGTGAAAGAACTGGCTCAGGGGTGACCATGTGGCTTGCTCAGTTGTTGCACACTGGCTAATCCCTGGCCCTGGTACATCAAATGAAAAAAAAAATATTTAGCTTGGGTTTCTTTCACAATGGGTTTGGTGGATACACATGTGTATTGTATGCTTCATTCCTTATTTACAAATGACAGACTGGAATACATATGTTCATCAACAGGCAGAATCCTCAATTGGTAAACTGACTTGTGCAGTGTGAATATCATCATAGAAGAGGCCAAATAGATACTCTGAAAGTGCCTTACCTTATCAAAGTAATAAACCAAAAGCAAGAAATAATGCAATTTTGAAGTCACAGCATAACTATTAGTCAGTCAAAGGGGTGAAATGCAAAATGCCAGAAATATGTTGGCTTTTATAAAGGGTATTTATTTGGGGTGGAAGCTTATAGTTGCCAGGTCATAAAGCGTAAGTTACTTCCCTCACCAAAGTCGGTTGCCACAGGTAAGAGCAAGATGGCTGCCGATGTTCAGAATTCCTCTTCCTCTTAAGCCTCCATGATTCCATTTTCTTCCTATATCAGCTCTAGGCTGGGATAAGTCTTGTCTTTCTCCTTGGCCTTATTTCTCTCTGGGTTTAGCTTCTCTGCTTTCTCTGCAAGGTCAGCTCTAAACTATCAGGCAAACAGCTCACTCTCTTCTTGGGGCCTCTGCCATGTCTAATGGAGATGTCTCTCTTCCACTCTGTTCTTCTCCTGTGTGTTTACTTCCCAGGGTTCCATCATCCAAAACTCCAACTAACTCCTTTGCTGTGTCATTTTACTGTGAGTCCCTGCCCACAAAGAGGGCAGGAATCCACATCCTACTGACTTGACCAAATCAAAGCTTCAATTGTAATTTAATCAAGTAATTTAATCTGAATCCAATACAATCTAATATGCCCAGAGAAACAGACCAGTTTACAAACATAATCCAATATCTACTTTTGGAATTCATTATAATACCAAACTGCTACAGCATAAATCAAGGAAACTTATAAGATTTGCAGGTGATTACTCCTGTTATATCTACATTTAACTTTTCTATTTGAAAGTCAAAAGGATCTTGTAAAATCCTAGCAGATTATCATAAATGACCATCAGATGATGACCAAGGCTAGTGTTCCATGATATGCATTTATTAATATGGCGGATATGCATTTATTAATATGGCATCTTTAATCATCAATGGTGGTTCATCACGTAAATCTCTCTTTTAGAGAACTCACTCCAAAGAGTGTAGCTGGCTAAAATTTTCCACCTGTGACAACTTACTTGGTATGCCCTGATCACTTCAAGGCCAAGATCCTGCAAGATGTTACTGTAGCTAAACGACAGAGCTCAGTGGGGAATATTTGAGGGATAGTATTGCCCATTGCAAAACACTCTAATTGACAGTCTTTTCTCAGGTATCCTCCATTAACCCATACAAGACTTCTCAGAGCTATACTGTAGTCTGGGTCTCTTCCTACCCAATCCCTTTTCTACAGCAATTCCATGCTTCTATGAAAGTTGTTTTGCACAAGAATCATACATCATCATCATCATCATCATCATCATCATCATCATCTCTCTATATACACAGCTATATCCATCTATGTGTGTGTGTGTATATATCTATATATCTATATATCTATATATCTATATATACCTTCAATCTTTTTATAACAACAAGAACAAAATTGCAGCATGAGATCTTAGGATTTTAGAGCAAAGATACTCCTTTTTTTGTAAATCAATATTCTTCTGTTGAGAATCAGCTCCAGATTTGCTACCACATCTTAAGTTATAAATTAAACACTTGAAAAAGAGATAAAATTTATCATGTAACCTGAGCTACCCATCAAGAACTGAAAGCTATCTGACCCACTCGAAAACAAATATAGACCTCCACAGTCCTACTCTACTATCAAGCAGAGGTGCCTAACATGAATTTCGGCTTAAGCAGTACTGAAAGCAAACAGTGTGATTGGCAAGTAGTTCAGACACTCCTCACACCTTGTCCTCATGGGTACTTCCTTCTACTTGTTGCTTAAGAGAAATAAATCGTGATTTCTACGTAATTTTATCTAATGGTCTTTCACTTCCCCAAAGTTGCTGACTGCAGTATTAAAACTTTCTTTCACTTAGGGTATTTTGTTTTATCTACAGATGAGTGGGTGAAGATGGCTATCTTAAAAATATAGAGTCCCCTAATCAATAAACATGATAAATAAAGAATGTTTTATTGTTTTTGATATAGAATTCTTGAACATCTTTTACTACTGTCCAGCTTTAGGCTTCATCTCAGAGGCTGTGGAGATACCCAAAAGACAGGGCACTGAAGAGACATGGCTCAGTATTCAGCAGAAAACAAGAAAGATCAGGGTGCTTGATACATGTATCCAAGGGCTCTGTCTCCCTCCTAGAGACATAAGATTATATCAACCACGTGTCCACCCCTACTGACCAGAGAGAGTGGAGGAGGCACTGTGATTTGAAATGTCTCAGATATTAGAAAAATATCACATTTAATGAAAATGTACCTGTGATTGGATTACACTTCAAAGCAGATTAGACATTTAGACATTTTTGGCTTGTTTAATACTATTTTTTTTTATTTTACAAATATTTTTTACTATTTTCAAATTTTACATGCATTTCATTTATTTTTCTCAGGGACTCCATGATGTAGGTATTATTATTATTATCATCATTTAAGAGAAAACTGAAGCTTGCAAATGTTCATAACTTGGTGAAAATCACATACCTAGTGTAGCAGCTTGGTATAATTGATGAATTCCAAAAAGAAATATTGGATTATGTTTGTAATCTGATCTGTACTTGGGCATGATTGAGTTATCATTAAGGTGAGGAGTACCCACCCCGTTCCCACTCCTTGGTGGGTGGAGACTCACAGATAAAATGCATGGCAAAGGGCAGAGTTGGAGCTTTTGATGCAGGGATTTCTGATGTTAAAGATTGATGCTGAAGTCTCAGGAAGTTAACACCCAGAGGAAAGAGAAACCAGCACCAGGAAGGAAGGAACCTTGAATTCAAAGAAAAGCAAGCCCCAGGAACATATGAACCCAGGAAGCCTGAACCCTCACAGATGTTGGCAGCCTTCTTGTTCCAAATAGACTTTGGTGAGGAAAGTAACTTATGCTTTATGGCCTGGTATCTGAAAGCTCCTACCCCAAATAAATACTCTTTATAGAAACTAATCAATTTCTGATATTTTGCATTAGCACACCTTTGGCTGACTAATACACCTAGCAAGCACTTAAAGTAGCAGAACCAGTCTTGCTTTTGATGACCTGAAAACAATCTTGTCAAAATTGGCTTTTTAAAAATTGTGTACTCCCCCCCCCCCCCCCGGGGTCTGTTCTCTGTGTCTATTTGCTAAGTCTTGTTTCTTTTGTCCGCTTCTGTTGTCATCAGCAGCACGGGAAGTGTGGGCGGTGCCATTCCTGGGCAGGCTGCACTTTCTTTCGCGCTGGGCGGATCTCCTTACAGGGTGCAGTCCTTGCGCGTGGGGCTCCTCTACGCGGGGGACAACCCTGCGTGGCAGGGCTCTCCTTGCGCGCATCAGCACTGCGCATGGGCCAGCTCCACACGGGTCAAGGAGGCCTGGGGTTTGAACCGCGGACCTCCCATGTGGTAGACGGACGCCCTAACCATTGGGCCAAGTCCGTTTCCCCCCAAAATTGTGTATTTTCTTTCACCTACAAACTAGATGAAGGCTTAGCAGGAAAGCAAGTTGACACTTACTGGGTACATTCAAAAAGTTCTAATGGTTATAATTCTCTAAACTGGAAGATTACATGGCATGTATTTGTATCACAGGGTACTTAACAAACCCCTCTACTAAAACTAGAGATCCAAGTTATGTAAATGGCATAGCCAAAAACCTGTAGAATAAAAAATTTTCAGTGACAAGAAATACTTTATCAGAGAAAATTAGCATTAAAATCCCTTCTTAATCTCTGAGTTGATGAAATGACCGAATAATTTTAGAGAAAGTAAAGATAAATTCCAGTAGCAGCAACATGGGTCTCTGCTGTAGTCCTCTGGATTTTTTTAGTAAGATTTTGCTCTTTAATAAATGGTTGAATTTCATAGTCAGATGTTCAAAGAGAGAAGCAGCCAACAATGAAGAATCTAAAGTCAATTAAATAGGTTACGGGAAGCCAGAGAAGGGAATTATGCTAGTTTTTTAAGAGGTAGTTCAGATGGAAAATAATTCTCTCTGAAGGCAGAACATCCAAACTATGGCTGTGGAAAACATGATGAAAGATTGTGTTCTAGTGCTAGCACTTGCTTCTTAAAACAGAGACTAAGTGCTGAGTGGAAGATATGCAATGCTCACGCAGAAATGAGCCTTGCTCTAGAAATTCTTTGCCATTTCACTTAACTGAATTTCACTGGATGTGCTATGGGAGATGGGCCAGCATTGAGAGGATGTTGTCTCTTTGAATACCTGGTAGTAAAACCTAAAGATCAGAATTAATATTCCACCCATCAGGTGAAACTGAAAGAAAACAGTTTAGTTTATTTGACCCAAACATTTCATGGTAGACACCATTAACTGCAATGCTTTATTTTTAGATGGCACCTATATGCTTATGTGAAAGGAAGAATTTTAAAGTGATATTTTACATCAGAACAATAAAATGTAACGAGATTCATAAAATATGCTATCTACCGATTGTTAACTCACACAGTATCTATTTAAAGTTCACCTATTTAATCTAGCAAATGCTATTTAAAATTTTGCATCTATAAATTGTATGTAAATTTCAAATTCTGTTGAGTTAAAAAAAGAAGGCAAATAGAATGAAAAGAGGACTATGAAAAAAAGAAAAGAACAGAAAATTCTCTCTGGTATTTTGTCAGCTTGGCATACAATAATCCTTTGGGGATACTTGACTTCTGAATTCAACTTAATAGAAAAACCCCTGTGACCCCTGTCATGGGAATAACTATTACAGAATTTGACACAAGTGTAGACAAGCAGGATCATTGCAGCAGAAAATCCTATAGCGATGAAAGAAAAAAATGTGACATGAGAATTCTAAGCCCAGTGATTATCAATTACGGCAGCTGGAGAAGGCTGATGGGACTGTAGATTTGAAGCATAATTCTACCGAAGTAGAGAAGATGGAAAACTATCTCTATGCATGTTGAACAATTTGGATCATCTATAATAGCAATTATTATTAGACTACTCAAATAATTATTTCAGTTTACTGGAGTAATCACTTGTATGATAAAATAGTGACATGAAAAATCAATCACTATAGCCATCATGAATATTGAGAAGATATGAAATTATCACTGGATAATGTATTATAAAACAATAAGCAGTTAAACAATTGTTTACAAATAGTTTTAAGCAATTTAAGAACCTATAGGTTAGTTCAAATAATTCTTAAATATGAAGAAATTAAAATATTGAAAATATTGGTTGAAGACATGCACTTAGGCAGAGAACAGGCTATCAATTCTAAGAGATAAAAGAGTGATGAACAATATCATGCTGAGATGTATATTTGACAAACTAAATTGATTACATGTGTGAAAGAAAGTCTACATAACTTTTCACAATAGATGCAACCAGAAAGTAAATTTCTAGATTTAGAGTCTTACATTCGAAAAGAATAAATGAGTATGAAATTTTCCCTGCATGCACCCTAAAAAGTTAGTCTGTCTCAGATTCATGGATGCTGGCAAAAGATGTAAGACTCCTGGATCAGAGAAAAAGGGACTTTATATTACTTACAGCAAAAGCAAATGCCAGATAATCAGCAATAGCTTTGCTAGTTTTCAGACGCCCACAAAAAGTGCCAGGTGACACCTGCACATACAGCAGATTTCAGCACAAATGAGAGATCTTGAGCTTAAGGAACCTAAAAATTTTATGCTAGGCAGCAACCGTGTGTGCCCATAGCTACAAATGGAGATACTCTCTCTATATTCCAAGTCTGCTCACTACACAGATATCTTTGAAAAGTTGATCCAGAAAAAATTAGTCTGACTCTGCTCATAAGATGTGCTGAACTGTGAGGAACACCTAGAGAATTGTCACCCAACAATACTTGCATTATATTTACTCTTTAGTGTACTGTTCATTTCAGATAAATAGTAAAAACAGAAGTTTTACTTTTTATATGTACATTTCTAAAAGTTTTATTTCTTTACTTGTCTTGTATTATATAAGTGGTTTTCAATCAATGTTTTCATCAGCCCCTAATGTGCCTTTTATGCACTTTTTACTTAACCTACCTTCATGAAATTTTATTAAAAGAGACATAATGTTGTGCATGTAGTGTAAGTATACCTGTGCCTTATATATTAACAGAGTACAACTTTTGAATCTCAAGAACCAATTTTTGTCTCTTCAGAGTCAATATGATCCCTAATTAGCATTCATGTGTTACACTAATAAAGTTACTGATTATATTGTGTTTCACTAAAGAAATACAATGATAACTAAAGAAATACAATGAAAACTAAAATGGTTATTTTAGTGAATTTCTATTCAAATCTATGTATATTCTAATCTTTAACCAAATATTATATAACAATATTCATTAGGCACTTCTATAAAGGTAATAAAGAAAATGTGTTATTTTACTGACTCTTGATAACTACTGTTTGCATCAGATATTATTATTTTTATCAATTTTAACAGACAAAAAAACTGAGGTTCAGAGAATTTCCATTATGCCCAATTTCACACACATAATAAATAGTGAAGTAAGAGTCACAAAAGGCCAATTCAGATCCATGACTCCTAAATTATCAAACTGATAATGGCAAACATTATCTGCAATTAGATTGTTATATACATATGCTAAATCTCAAACTGACATATTGCTAAGAGACATCATTTTTTTCATAATTTTTAATTTCCACATCATGTATTCCCTTATAGGAAGAATTTTGAATAAAATTTTATTAGCAACCTTTCTGCCTTTTGCACCTCCTTCACAAAAGAGTGTCTCTTTGCAAATAGTGGCATAATTCCTTGAACAGTGCTCAAATAAAGTGCATGTTTCTTAACTTCATAATGCTAACAAGGAGAAAAAAAAACACTTCTGAAAAGAAAGAGAGATAGCTTTTTAAAACTTTCACAGTCTTTTGAAACACTTTTGTTAGCCCTTCAATGACTGTTTTTAAGAAAAAGACATTTTAAAAGGTAGAAATACCAACATGAAGATAATTTTTGAACACCAAACATATAGGAATCTATGTTATTGAACCATTATTATATGAGGAGAGGGTATATCCTTAGAACATTTTTCTCCTCCAGAGATGTGCATAAAAGTTTTTCACATCTCTGATAATGGCGGTTTACTCTTTTCCTCTAGCTTGATTTTGATGTGTTGTTTTGAAAGGAATAAGAGAAGAGGCTAAAAGAAACAGTTTAAACAAGGAATCAGCATAGAAAAAATGAAAAAACCATAGAGGAAAATCTGACAGGAACTACCGTTAAAAAGTACCCAAGCTGTCAGAGCTGACAGTGTTGAAAATCCCGACAGAGTACTGAATTCTCAGGAATGCCTAATAAGAGGATGGTGCTGGACTTATCAAGATTGTTGTGCTTTTGCCCATGGTGATAATACTCCATTTTAAAATGTGCATTAATTTTATCATTTTATTTAAATTGTGAGAGGTGTTATACCTACAAAGGTGTGTATAAGATATTTATGTACAGCTAAATGGATACAATTAAAAACTTATGTGCTCACTTTCCAGTTTAAGAAATTCAAAATAACCAATACCTTCAAAACCCTTTATATGTACCCTACATTAATGTAATATTAGAGGAAGATAGTGAAGAAAGTAGGCCTGTCCTTTGCCAATCTAAGTCTAACTAATTTGTTTAAATATATCAAGGTTTAGAAGATATAGAATTGGCTTAGAATAGGATTGAGCTAGAATGAAATAATTAAAAAGTAGATTATTGTCTGATAAAAATAATCTCCTAAATTTTGAGATGAAGACTGTCAGACAGCATAGATGGGCGGCTGCTTTGTTGGATCATATTTTGGTTATTAGATATAGATCTTCTTTAAGCAAAGGGGAAATAGATGCTGTACTCTGCAACTCCACAGGCATTGCTCTCATGAGATTATATTTAGTAAAATACCTGTTACAGGTAATGGGTCATTGCCTTCAGAGTGAAGAGGGCAGACAACAACCTGGGATTAACTGTTGAGTTTGCACCCAAACATTTTAGATTACAGAAACTCTAAACCTGCTGTCCTGTGGAGATAAAGAATGTTTCAACTTGAGAGATGGATACAGAGCTCCTTATCATATAGGGAAGAGTATAAACACCAGAATTATGTATGTTTGCTCAACTCTATGAGCAGTTATAAATTCTCTTCTTTGATAAGTAGAAAGCTTGCTTAATTCATTAAGTGAAATGTGCAAGATACAGTGACTGACTGAAACTGATTTTTTTTCTGGCTCATGTAGAAAGATGGTAGAAAATAGTGTGGTCACCAGCTGATACATTCAGAAAAAACAAAAATAAGAGATCTGGTTAGATGCAATGTTTTTTCTAATAAAGTACACATTCTAATATTCTGTAGAAACCAGGTGTCAAAAATCTAGCATACACATTTGATGGTAACTGAGAACCTCATTGATTATGACAAGTATATCCTTTCTGAGGTGAGAATGATTCTGCAAAGACAGCAGTTTTGTGGGTAAAATTTGTCAGGGTTTAAAACCATAGCTTGGTTTCTACAGGAAGTTTCACTGACAGGTAAAAAAAGAGTCAAGTATTGTTATCATACTCAATGATACTTCTAATAGGTAAGAATTAATAAAACCTATATAAAATTATGGCAGAGGAAGAATAATTTAGCTGGGAAACAATTAATATTATCCAGTGGAAAGATTGCTTGTCCTATGTTTTGTTCAGCTTGAATAATGTGAGAATTCAAAACAGACATGCTAATACATGGACTTGACAGGTAAAGCTTGGAAACGACATTTACTGGAAAGCAAGTGACTTCAGAGTAATTAAGCTGAATTCCTAGAGTAAGCAGAAGGAAGGTGAGTGGAAATTCAGAGAATTTCTGAATGGTAATATAATCATACTGATCCAATTAAAATTCCACCTATCAAGAACTATAAATTACTCTTTACCCTATTCTGAAGATCTTGGCCAACTTTGAGTAAATTTTGTTCTTACTTTTGATAGACTAAGTCTGTTTGCCTTTCCAGAAAACTGGACATTAAGGAAAGCTTGCATGTGTATAAGATGGTGTATAAGATGGTTCTTTTAGACATTCACACTTTTCAAGATCATCACATTCATATGTTTCTTCTTGCTCTAAATTTGTATTTTAATAGTGAGATTTCTACACTTCATAAAGTTATAAACTTGTTTTAAAAAGTGATATACATTAATTAATTTTGTTAGTTATTAATTTAGATATTTAATGGGTGACTTCTATCCAACAAGCAATGCTCTAGGTATGGAGATAAAACAGCAAACAAAACAAATTCCCTATGTTCATGGAGCTGACATTCTGCCATATGTTTCAGAAATAGACAAAAAATAAAATACAAATAACATATAAATATAAATATATCAAGTGTCAATAAATGCTTTGGGGAAAAAACAGTAGGTAAAAGTGATGGTGAGTGCAGGGTAATGGGGTACGTTTGCTTTTTTAAATATGGTGCCATAAAAAATATTTGTTAGAGGAGGTATGTTTTAGCGTCCTACGTTGCTTCAGCAAATACCATGACATGGATTGGCTTAAACATTGGGAATTTATTAGCTTATGGCTTTAAGGCTAAAAGAAATTCCAAACAAAGCATCATCAAGGCTATGCTTTCTTCCCAAAGACCTGCTGATCTAGCGATCCTTGGCTCCTTTGCCCCATGGTGAGGTACGTGGCAGCATCTCCCAGTCTCTCCCCACTCTCCTGGGTTTCACTGATGTCAGCCTCTTGCTTCCATAGATTTTTCTTTCTATATATTCACTCCACTTATAAAGGACTCCAGTAATAGTATTAAGATCTATCCTGAATGAAATGGGTCACACTTTAACTGAAATAGCCAAGTCAAAAGCTCCTACTTACAGTAGGTTCACACCCACAGGAATGCATTTGATTTAAGAATATGTTTTCTTTCTGGGGTGCATGCAGCTTAATAACAAATGCGGCTTGAGGAAGAGCATTCTAGTCAGGAGAGTTTCAAAATTACGGGTTTTGGGGCCTGCAGGAATGCCAGGATGGGTGATATTGCATATGTGGGAAGAGGCAGTGGATCATGCTATGGATACAGGCATACTCAGGGTCAAAGCATGTAAATATTGCAAATGCGCTGGCTTTTAATATGACTGAGATTCACTATTGGAATGCTTGAGAAGAGGAATGACATGATATGACCTGAAAAAGTAAAATTGTTCTCCTCATCGGGTCAGATTTAGACCCACACAAGCACAAAAAGGTGCTTCTAAGTCACCCATTTCTCAACTTCAGAAAACACTTCTTTAAAACGTCTTTTTGCATTCCCATGCTTAGGTTTTTTTCCCTATGTTATTATTTTTGCTTATTATTACTTTATGGAACATTCAATCCATACTTCACATGATGGTATGCCTTATCACTTCGATATAATGGGACTGGCAGTATATTTTGATACTATCCTTTTAATATAGAATTAGTAAATAGTTTTATACCATCTTACATTAATTCACCTTTACAGTTTGTCCCCGTCTCCTTCCTGCCCAGTATTGGCAGCCGGCGCTGCCCCTCCTTCTCTCCTTCTCCGTCTTCCGCCTAGCCGTTATCTAGACAGCCCACACTTTCCCCTTCCCCTCCCTTGCTCCTAACCCCTTAGCAGCCTACTGTCCAGTAACCGCCTACTGTCCAGTAACCGCCTACTGTCCAGTAACCGTCTACGCAAGCAACAGCACCCGCCGGCACCAATCAAGTCCCTTTACGTATCCCTAGACCCTATAAAACCATGACCCCTTCTACAATAAATCAGACTTGTGCCTAGACCTCGTCTCCGTGGTGTTTTTGCTTGCACCGCGCGTCCCCCGTGCCTGAGCGGAGAGAGCGAGGGCCCAACGGCTTCGTGCCGACTCCCCTCCTCGCCTTTAACCGTGGGGCAGCCCCCGTCCGGAGAGCTCACCCGGCCATCTGCGTCGACCCTCCCGGAGGCCCGCAGCTGCCCACACAGTTGAGTTGTAACTGTCAATATAACTGCTTGTCATTAGATAATACATAAACAACTAAAAAAACTTAAATTTTCTTTGACTTTATAAGGCAATAACTCAGTTTTTTAAGGATTTCCTACTTATGTAACAAAATATAAGGAAAAGGGACTCAATACTTTATCAATAAATATTTACCTTGTTTTTTGTTATCCTGCCATAATATCATGTGTTAATGGAAACAATGGGTTAATCAAAAAATTAGACCCATTGGAGTCACAAACTAACTTGGCTGATGAGAAATCTTGACTTTTTTCAAAGGAAACAATGCAGGCAATTGCTGCTTTTTTGCATAGAAATTAATTTGTTTGAAGTTCTGATTCATTTTCATAGTTTATAAGTAAAGTTTTCTATCACAACAAATCCCCAGGCCAAAATAAAACCTAATGTTCACTTGTCAGGAAGATATCTTTTCCTATGAGGAAAAACTGCTGAATTTTCAATGTACTTGATTGTACTATTTTCAGATCACACATTGACAAGCATTTTGCCCTGAAGATGGTATGGTCAAGCCTGTTTAAAATTCATAGATATTTTTCTCCTTACCAAGATAAAGAGCTCAGCACTGAGAATTTATATAGGCTAAATCACCCCCCAAAAATCTTTAAATGTTCCTGGCACACTTCTTATTAGACAACCTGAACAACATTGACAACTATTATGCTCCTTACCAGAATTTAATCACTACTGACCAAGCTATACCATCTAATTTAAGGTTTTCCAAACAGCTTTCTTCTCTTACATATGAACTTTTAGCTCTCTGAAAACTTGCGGGGTAGAATTCATTGATTTGAAGTTAATATATAAAGCATTATAAAATATTGGTCTTTAAATATGCAAATTGGAAATGTCATAAAGAGGCAATGATATGTTCCAAACCTTAGTGTGGATTCTTATTTCTTAAAATGGAAAATGCTGTATAAGAACTATTCTTTAGCTGATCTTTCAGATCCTAGGCAAAGGCATACCCTTAGTTTGATAACGAGAGTGCAACCAGTTTAGGTTTCAATGTGAACTACAACAGAATTTGAGCTATTTGCAGGTCATAAGAGATTTATGTTAACATTTTTGGATCACAATTTGAAATCAGAAATTTATAGATCATATATTTTTTATATTTATTAATAGACATCTACTGAAAGGACATGCAACAGAGTACAATAATGAATCCATGTTTCTATCTATAAAGATACAGGTGAGAATTCCAGTATGGTTTAGAGCAGAGATCAAAACTCAAATATTTATATGGTTAACCTAAAGGAATGAAGTGCCTAGGGTGAAACTTAGCAAATTGCACTAACTGGATTTCAACTAAAGTAAGAAGTTTATTTTGCCATGTAGGAATAGAAATCCAAAATTTCTAGTTTTGTTTCTTCAAATAAAGCCCAAGTCCTATTTTAAAAATATGTAAAATTATAGTATTGGTGTTCAATTGCTGTGTAACAAATCACTGCAAAACTCAGAGAATTAAAAGAACACTCACTTATTAGCATACGCATCTGTAGGTCAGACGTTCAGGTGGATTCATGCTTATCTGATTTCTCTGCATAAAACCTCACAAAGCTGAAAGCTGGGTATCAGTCAGATGGGCTCCTGTCTAGAGACCTGGGAAAGAATCTTCTTCCAAACACATCCAAGTTGTTTTAAGATTCAACTCATTGTGGCCATAGGACTGAGATTCTGTTTCCTTGCTGGCTGTCAGCTGGAGGCTGCTCTCAGGGTCTGGAGGTCATTGCATTCCTCAGGGGATGGTCCTTTTTAATTTTTAAGCCAGTTAAGTGTCAATCTTTCACACACTTGGAATATCTCTGGCTTTCACTTCTGCTACCAGCTAGAGAAACTCCTCAGCTTTTAAAGGTTTCACATGATTACAATGTGCCAACACAGATAATCTCTCTATTGATTAACTCCAAATCAAGTGATTAACAGCCTTAATTATATCTTTCCATTTAAGGTAACACAACAATCATGGTTGAGAAATTCATGTTATTTTAGAATGCTGCCTAGCATGATTTCCTAAGATACATTTTATACCAAGCAATACAAATTTTTGTAGAATATATAGTTACAATTTATACCTCTGAGAGTACAGTATGTGTCCTGGTCTAAACTGGAGCTCACACATTCCAGGGATGCCTCTATTCTTCTAAGATCTCATATTGCTCTTGCACAACATCTTTCTCATCATAGAACAGTGCTTGTTTGCTTTAATATTTCATTTCTTAATTTACACTCTTTGAATTTCAATGACCACTTAACCATAGCATTTTCTAAAACACAACACTTATCAGGGATCAGAAGTTGCTCATGAAGTTGGGTGCTTGCTTCCCACATGGGGAGTCCTAGGTTCAGTTCCTGTTGCCTTCTAGAGAAGACAAGCAAGACAGTGAGCTGATGGGATAGGCTGATGTAGTGGGCTAGTGCAAAAAGGAGACACAACAAGAGATACAATGAGGAGAAACAATAAGGAGACCCAACAAAAGACCCAACAAGCAGGGAGCTGATATGGCTCAAATGATTAGGCACCTCCTTTTCACATGGGAGGTCCTGGCTTTGATTCCCGGTACCTTCTAAAAGAAGACAAGCAGTCACAGATAGCACACAGAGAACAAACAGCAAGCACAAACAACAAGGGAGGAGGGAAACATAAATAAATAAATAACTCTTTTTCAAAAACCAAACATATATCAAGTATTACCCTGTGTCATGGTCTATAAACAATTGACTGCCTGGAGTTTTGGAAATTCCAGGAAGGGATGTGGCCTATTGTTCTTTCTACAATAGCAACAAATATTTTGCAAGTGTTTTCAATCCTGTTAGTTCTTCCTTCTCCTAGAACAATAGGAGTTTGGCATTGTACCTACATCATTGTATAATGGGCCACTTCTGATTGAATACTTAAATGAAAATAGATTCATTCTCTCTGACCCTCCCACAAGCCTCACTATTAGCATTTCTCCTTGTCTCTTACCTCATAGAAAAAGAGAAAAAGAACAAAAAATGTCAGATGGGGAAAACCCTCAATTTGCCATCAGCAAGTCTCTTTTTCTCTCCCTCTATTCTCCACTTAAAATGAATGAATTTTTCATGTCAGGCACTGTTCTAGTCCATTGTTAATAAACTGTAATTGAAAGGAAATTCTCTACTTATTTTGGGGGGATTGCAGAAGAGAGCAGAAAATATGTAAACTCTGCTTGAGAAATGTTATGTTGGATAAGTTTATATAGAAAACAATAATGAAGCAGGATGAGGACAAGAACGTGGATCATATTAGTGGTTTGGGGTGGGATGAGGCTCTTTTTAATTTGGTGTTCAGGAAGACCTCCCTTAAAGAGTGATAATTTGGAAGAGACTTTGTAGAGATGAGGGAATGAATGTTCAGTGAATCCACCACTCAAAGACAGTATCTCAAAGGATCTGAAAGTGGAGCATGTCTAACGTGTTGGAGGTATATTAAGGAGACCTGAGTGTCTGTAATAAAGTGTGAGGTCAGTAAAATAATTACAGAAGCCTGAATTGTGCAGGATCTTGTATACCATGGTAAAGAATTTAGATTTTAATTCTGAATGAGACAGGAAATCACTGGAGGATTTTGATCAGAAGGTAATACAATGAGTTTACTTTAAAAGGATCAATCTGGCTGTTCTGATGAAAATATGCAAGAGGCCAAATATAGAAACAGGGAAGCCAGTTGGGTTCCATGGCAATTATCCAGGCAATATGCTGGTCTGAAGTATTTAGTGTATGAAGTCAGAGGAAAAAGTAATTATAATCTGTGTTAAAACATTTCACCTAAATGAGCTAACTGAAAAATATATACAAACCTGTAATTATTGTATCTGTTGTTTAATTCTATATTTCTAAGTTGAATGATAAGAAATGCAGATATGTAAAATTCAGAAGCTTTGGAATTCTATTTTTGTCATTAGCAGAAAACCAGATATGTGGTTAATCTTTGTAGAAATTGATAAGTCAAATTACAGTATTACTGATGATAAGAATTATTTTATGACTAGGCATTGATTTGACTTTCTACTTTTCTGTAATTATTCGGACTGTACTTGAATATGAATTAACATTATCTCCATACCCAATTCCAGTTACTTAGTGCAGATCACAAACTATTCTTGGGTAGGTTATTAGTGAGCAACCATTCTAACTGGTCTTCCTTTCATCTTTTCTTTCTTCTGAAACGTGGAGAGAAAGACACTTCTAAACCCCAAACTATCGCTCTACTTAAAATCTTTTAAGAACCTGCCTGTTCCTTGACATATAATGTCTGAACTCTTTAATGCAATGCATATACTCATTCATTATCTGATCACTTTACTTCTCCATGGATAATTTAACGATTCTTTTTACCTTCTTGGTAACAACTATTAGAATAGCATAGATAAATTTATGCATAGTTATTAATTTTGTTAAAGATAACACCGATGGCTAAAATATATTAGGCATTTTAAAAACTAATTTGGCACAGACCAAATAAAGTCTGCATTTGTCATTTCATATAGATATTCTAGCTTGTTAGATATAAAATTTTTAATGACCTAGAATAACTTGTACACTGTTATAACAGTTATATACTTGTTTGAACTGAATAGTAAATGTTTTATAGAAAAACAGGATTAAAGTAAAAGCATTTTCAAGTATGCTGGGTTGAAATTTGTACACTGGGAGTGGATTCAAATATTGTTCACTATAAAATGAACAATATGAATTGACCCCTTTTAGATCACATTTTGTAGGGTAAGATACTAAAATGACAAATTGCCATCATTATGGGTTGGCTTCTTCTAAGAACAGTTCCATGCAGGGTTTTGGAAGACAGCTTTAAAATCAGGCTCTGGTATACTGAAAAACATTGTGGAACTTATTTCTTCAGTGGCATTGCTCATTTGTACATGGAGCAAGCATAGCTGAGCTTACACTAATGCAGTCTTGAAATAAATTGTCATGACCCACATAGTTTGCATTCTCTTTCAGAAATGTATATAATTTCTCAAGGGATCTTATGAAATGTTGCAGAATGCCAAACAGTATTATATGTCTAGGTGATAAAATCTATAGATTCATATACAGATAAAAAGATACAGTTTTTACAGGAAGGGAAAATAGGGCATTCGAGGTCATTTTGAAAGAGTACTGAGTTGAACAGCTATGCATGTTATCTCAAGTGTCATTGTACATACTTCTTGATTTCCATCTAAAATGAGGAGGTGGACCTGATTATCTCAGAATTAGCACAGAGGATCATAAAGCTAGAAATCCAGGATTAGAACTTAGAAAATGGAAACATACTTATTTGTGTATTAATTGATTTCACACATGTGGTGATCAGTAATATTTTCTCTCAAACCCATATTCAGTATGCTAATTTAAGAGAAATATATGAATGAAATACTTAATATTTGTATCCAATATTTTGAGTTGTAACTTTGGCCAAATGATATATTTTCTTTTTGTCTATTTGAAAACATTTCCAATGTAGCACATGGAAATTGCCCTTTCTTTTTTACCATTAGCAATTGTAATTAAAAAAAGAACACATATATTACACTATTTGTCACCATAGCCTATCTATCATCTACCTAATCCATCTATCATTTATATATGTATACCTATTCATAATCCATATTTTTAGTTTCAAATCTTTATTGTTTTATAATTATAAACATCTTTTACACTACAATACCTTATTTAAATGACCTTTATTTAGTTAATGTACAATTAAAATCTTTTTTTCTAAAAATCAACCTTGAATTATGATTTCATCAAGCTGAGTATTCTAAAAGAAGGAATAAAGATGATGGGAAGGTTTGGGTACTTCATTTGAAATTGTCAAGGGTACAGACACCCTCTCCTCCTCCCCCAATTCAAACTAAGATGACCAATATGTTGAAAGTGCCTTTGAAGATCAATTACTTAGGCCTTATCTTAAAACCAGTCAATCAAATCGCACTACACACACAAGCACGAATTGTTTAAAGGGCAACTACAAATCACTGTAATACATTCATGTTAAACTCTTCCCATGCACCAAGATAGCTCACTGCATCTTTACACTCAAACCAGCAAGAAGGGAAAAGAGGATGCAGAGAACAGTCTTCTTCACCTTGAGAACAAGACATTCTAAAGTCTGTTTTTTGTCCCCATTTTTAAGGAGATGATTCCTTGGCAATGTAATATGAGAAATACAATCTTTCTTCTTTACAACAATGTGACCAGGTAAACTTCAGAGTTCTATTGCTGAGGACAAAGGTGAGAAAAATGAACAGTTAGGAAAAATTAGTAGTCTCTGCCACAGAAAATGTGTACAGATTATTGAGGGCGTATGTCAAACAATAATGATTATGGTAAAATATCAAATATAGAATGGGATTAATTTAAACTAGATAGACTGTGACCTAGAGTCACTGAAGTATTTGTTTTGATAATACCATCCATTATTTTTCTTCTTTTCTTTGAGAACATCTCTTAGAAAGATATTGAAATTTCTGGGTAATTCATTAGTGCCTCTTAGTATTTCATTCATAATTTTGTTTTTATTTTCCCTTCTGTCCTGAGGTTTAGGAAAATCCCTAAGTTAGCTCTTCCAATGAATCACTTTAATTTGCAACTAATGTGCATTCTGTTATTCAATCCATTTACCAAGGCAGTCTAAAATTGGGCATCATATATTTAAACTACCAATTTTTATAGCATACTGTTTTCATTTGATTATTTTAGTGAACATGCTATTTTAATTCCTTCCTCAAATATTAATTCTATTCAGTTTATAATTTAATTGTATTTTCTATATTAACCTTAATTAAAATTTTAAAAATTAATTCTTAAGGATTAATTTTGTTGACTTCAGTGTCTCTCAAACTGTTGGTTTTCCTCAAATGATTACTTACCATATTTTTAAAAGGATACAGTTCACCAGATTTTTGCCTTAGTTCTCAGTTCATATAAGAGTCCCTGTTTGGGTAGCTGTCAGTTCTGAGTCTTATTACAGGCATCTTGCCTCCAGAGTGTGTTCAAGTGCTAGAGTGGACATGAAAGACAAGTGAAGTCTGGGAACAAGACCGAATTACGATACTCTGGGCTTTATCAAATATCTCTGGTATCATCCTCCTCTCTGCATCTGTGGTGACTCCTGTGACAAGAATCTCTATGTGGAACTTGCCTCAAGTCTGGTGTTTCATATTGAATTCTACCACTCCACAGTGAGGGAAATGGTTCTGCTCTGTTTTAAATGTATGATGAATTTGCTATGCCAAAGTACCCTAATTCTTTGAGGTTTTAAAATTTGGAACAAGATTGCTCTAGTTCTACTGAATTAACATTTTGGTCATGCTAATTCATTCTTGTAAGTGACTGTCCTGTGAAGGTTAGATATAGTTGATTTATCACATTATTCAAGTTCTCTTTCCTTATTTCTCTTCCATCTAGATGTTCTATTGATGAGAGTGGTGTTTTTAAGTCTCCAATGATTATTGTAGAGATATCTGTTTCTTCCTTGAATTTTATCAAATTTTTTCCTCATGTATTTTGGGGCATTGCGGTTAGATGCATAATTATTTATGATTGTTAATTCTTCATAGATTTCATTCTTGTATAGTGTCCTTCCTTGTCTCTTATAGCGTCTTTTGTTTTAAAATCTATTTTGTCTGATATTAATATAGCTACCCCAGCTCTATTTTTGTTACTACTTGAATGGTATGTGTTTTTCCATTCTTTCACTTTCAACATATTTGTATTGTTGGGACTAATATGAGACTCTTGTAAACTACATATACTTGGAGCAGTTTTTTTTAATCCATTCTGTCAATGGGTGTCATTTATTGGGAATTTAGTTTAATCCACCATCATTCAGTGTTATTACTATAAAGGTAGTACTTAACTTCAGTCATTTCGTCCTTAGATTTTTACATGTAATATCTTTCTTTTTCTCTCTTTACCTTCATTACAATGCCCTTTTTTTTGTATAGTTAATCTTTTGTGATGTATCTGACTGGTTCTTTTCTCATTTCTGTTTCTGTATATTTTTAAAATACCTTCTATCTCATTACCCTGGGGTTTATATTATACAACACATATCTTTAACCTACTAATTTGAAAAGATTTCAACTTAACATCAGTAACATACACGGTCTAGGCTCCCACAACCCTCTGTTTTCCCTCTATTCGTTGCCTTTGTCCTACTTCACCACTTCATATTTAACATGTTCATTTTTGGAAACTATTTCTTTTTCTTTTTGAATTGTATTCTGACTTTTATAGATTTTAAAGAGTAGAGTTGTATATTGAGGATACAGTACTATTGGGTTTTGAATTTACACTTTTAGTTATCCTTACTAATAACTTCAATTCTTCACCCTAGTCTGAGCCACTCTCACCTATATTTACTTTCAGACTGCAAAATTTCCTTTAGTAAATCTTGAAGGGCAGGTCTCTTACTGAACTCCCTAGTTTCTGTTTTTCTCTGATTATTGTAAAGTCTCCTTCAATTGTGAAGAACTTTTTTGTCAAAATATTTCTAAGAATTTTTGTTGGACATTTTTTTCTCTTTCAGTACCTTACATGTATCACTTCCTTCCTGCTTCCATGGTTTCTTATGAGAAATAGGCACTTAGCCTTATTGAGGATAACTTGTATGTCACAAATCACTTTTCTCGTATTGCTTTCAGAATTCTCTGTCTTTAATATTTGGCATTCTTATTAGTATGTGTCTCAGAGTAGGTCTAGTAGGATTTGTTCCATATGGAGCATGTTGCACTTCTTAGACATGTGTATTTACGTCTTTCATAAGTGTTAGGAAATTTTCAGCAAATTTTTCCTCAAAATTCTTTCTTCACCTTTTCGTATCTCTTCTTCTGGAATATCCTTGGTGCACATGTTTGCATGCTCCGTCCTGTCACTCACATCCCTCAGACAGGACTCAAGTTTGTTTATTCTTTTCTCTATCTGTATTTCTGACTGTATGTTTTTTATAGTCCTGCCTTCTAGTTTGCTGAGGCTTTCTTCTACCTGTTTAAATCTCCTGTTTTATGTCTTGCGTATTTTTAATCTCTACTATTATGCCTTTCATTCCCATAATTCCAGTTGTTTCTTTTAATACTTTCAAATTCTTCTTTATGCTCACACGTTGTCTTCTTAATATCTTTTATCTTTTATGCATATTTTCCTTCATTTCCTTGAATTGATTTAGAACACTTGTTTGAAATGCTTTGATTATTACAAATTCTATGACTCCTTTGAAATTCTAATTGCTTCCCTAGATTGAGCCATATTTTTCTGTTTCTTAGTATTTCTTGTATTTTTTTTTTTGCTGATATCTCAGCATCTGATTATCTCAATAAGTTAACTCTAAAGTTCAGTGTCTCCCTCTTTTCAAAGTTTCTGTTTTTCAGCTTTTTGTTAAGACTCTTTTTTGTTAATTAGTCTAACTTATTCTAGACCTTTAGAGTAGCCCAAATTTAAGCAGTAAGATTTTTTCAGTTCTTCTTCATCTGATTCTTGCCTTAAATTTGTGATACAATTTTTAAGACTGTGATTTTTGTGTAATTATTTCACACCCAGGGAAAAGCAACCTTTCCTCTGTTCCTTCTCTGGGAATTTTGATCTATTCTATTTGTTTCTGTACAGAATTTTCTCCCCATTTCTTATCCTTGTTTTATATCTCTCCCTCATTCATTGTCCCATCTTCCATATACTTTTCGATTCTGGGACCCTCCTGTTTTATAGCAGTTTATTTTACCCACCTTCCCCTTTTTATTATTTTTCTGTGAAACTTTTCTGCCTCAGGTTTCTTACTCATAAGAGTATTTTCCCGCTGGGGGACAGATGTGTTTAAACCAGGCAGGTAGATCACTCCAAAAATGCCTGTTTTTCATTTAGCTTGTCTATTGAACAGAAACTGGATTGAATGAGTACATGACTTTGCAGTCACCATTCTACCACGGTCTTGTCTTCCCCCTTCCTCCCAACTGAAGGACCCTTTTATATGCAGCACTCCATTGCATCTTGTGTTCAGCCCTGGGTCTCTGTGTACTTGGGTCCCAGTGACTAGATACATATAGGCTTCTAGTTCACTCCTTGGAGTGGCTTTATAGTCTGTGTCCATTGTGAAGAAGGGATCTGGGCCACTGACTCTGAGCATTTGACATATAGAAAACAATTTGACTAAAGTTATTGAATTATGAAAATAACATTTATATCCTATGAAAAGTATTTCAGTGTGACTGGACAGTTGAGTAGTGGAAAAGGAACACTGGAGAGTCTGATTATAATCAGCTTCTTAGGGACATTAAATTTAGCATGTAAAATGGTTTAACCACATTTACTTAGGCAATGCTAAGTTAGCAAAATAACTAACTATGGACAAGGGACTTGTGAGATATAAACTAACTGTGGTTTATAGGTTTATACTGCTAAATCTGTTGTCAGTGTGAAAGTTGTGTTTTAGGAAGAAAACTGTGAAAGCAAATATAGAGAGACTGATCAAGCAAGATAGGGTCAAGACCTCAGCAGGACTACTTTAGAGCAAGAGAATAATAAGGTAAGTTGGGAAATAGTTAATAGTTTACATATTGCCTGTGCCTGCTGAAAAAGCATTGGCCGTTATACATGGTTGCAAATTTAGTATTAAGGAACAAAAGAAGATGTCAATGAATTAATAATAATAATTCTTTAAAAATTGCTTTACAAGCGTATTTTGATAGATATTTCTAATCTAGTAAAAAAAGAGAAAAAGCTATGGCCTTATGTAGAAGTGATTATACTTAGATGAAAAAGATATTTGCATGGTACCATAAAGTTTAATCTTTGTATCTTGATATAGTAAGAGCTAATTGAAAAATTATGTGTTTTAAAAGTCTTAATACTATATTCTTAATTTTACCGATATCTACATGTTTGCATATTTATCAGCATTTTTAGCTAACTGTATTGTAAATAATAAATATAACTATATCACAACTGTGTTGAAAAACAGAATAACTTTCACTGATTATCGTTTTGATACCATGTCATGATGTTTGTATAACATTAGTGATCCAAACACATTTGCAGATAGATGTTAGCATTAGCTATTTAATGCAACATATTGATGATTGCATTGCAATATTTATATGAAGAGATAAGTATTTTTAATCTGTTCTCATATTAAAGAAGTTGGAGAAAAATGGGTTTGAATGTTACACTATTATTTTGACTTTAAGCGTCAGAAACACACTTTAGTGTGATAATAACTTGCAGTAATTGAGATGTTTAAAAGAAATGTATGATTTAATTAAGTTCCCCATAACTTGTTTCTGTGTAAAAAATAAATTATCAATTGCTGGATATTCATTGACAAAAATATGAAGTCAGAGTTATGGCTAAATACTTATTTGCACATATAATAACAATGATCTTTCATATGGCAGTGGTACAAAAATAAGAAAGATAAAGTGAAATAAGCAAACTATTACCACTCTTACAGAAATGGATTAGTATAATTTTAATTTGAAAATTGGTAGCTAATTACTTGTATAAATCATCATATCTTTATGATGATTTCATATTTTTATTCCAAAGGGAAGTTTTAAAATTATAACTCCATGTGACCATTCTGACCTCAGAAGTATAAAAATAAAAATTGCAAACTGAAAGAATGGTTGCCTATTTATAGTAATTTTTGCTTTTGTGTTTTTATCAAAAGTGTCAAAATTCCAAATATTTCTATTTTGGCAGTGAATGACCATTTTATTTAAATCATCATATTAGTTAATTCAATTGCAAGTAGTATTGGCATTTATTTTAGAGTTGGAAATGAATATTTATTTAAATATGGTTTAGAAGTAATTTCCTTTTCAGTTTTATTCATCTCTAAAACCATGTATGAAACATAGTTAAATACACCAAATAAATAAAATGATTCAATGAAAGATCATCTGTCTCAAACAGATGCTTTTATTTAAACATATTTTCTTTAACATTGCCATTGGAATGAAAGTCTGTTAAAACACGTTTTTCTTTCATACACCAAAGTTAATAATGACTAATATTTATTTTATTCATTTATGCCTCAATGAATCCAGAAAGATGTTCCTGTAGTTTTCCATAAGAACTACAACAAAATTAATAAAATATAATATTATGTACAAAGAAACAAAAACATGGCAGAGAGAAAAAAGATTAAAACAGAACTAAAAATGGAAATTCAGCTCTGAGCACTATAAAATGTCATAGTTGAACATCAGTGTCTTCTCTGTTTATCTAAGATTTTAAAGCAAACTATGAACTTCAATAATGATATGACTTATATTGAGCAAAATCCATGGCATTTCAAATTCCCAAGAGGAGAGCCTTCAAAACATACTTTGATTCCAAACAATTGTTGCACTTTCCCTTATTTAGCCTTAGCACAAGCCACCATCAGCTTCCTAATTATTGGTCTCCTTCTACTTTTTTTATATAAAAGCAGTGTTATTAAGATATAGTCACATACCATACAATCCACCCAAAGTGTACAATCATTTGCTTTTATTATATTCACAGAGTTGTTCATTCATCACACAATGAATTTCAGAACATTTTCCATTGCTCCAAAAATAAATAAAAAAAAACCTCCATTCTCCTTAGCAGTTTCCTCTCAATCTTTGTATCCTTCCACTTTTAGGTTCTCTTCCTCACAAAGACAATCTTTTCTCTATACAGAAGTGTGATCGCTTAAAAATAAGCATGTTTTTTCATTCCTTCCTCAGCAACCATCAATAGCTTATCAAAACCCTAGGGATAAAATAGAAACTTCTGATTCTAGCCTGGATGTCCATATTGCAGGCTATTGAATATAAGATTGGTTCATTCACTTATGCATTCCCCAAGCTTTTCTCCATCCAGTCATACTGGCATTTCTCCTATTATTGATATTTATTTTATTGCTTTTTTAAATATTTTTTGGCTTGAAACAACTTGCCTTAATTATCTTACAGTTCTGTAGTTCAGAAATCTAACACAGATCTCAATGGTCTAAAATTAAGATTTTGGCAGGATTGTGGTCTTCCTTTTTTATCAGTATTATTGAGATAGATTCATACACAACACAAATTATCTAAAACGTACATAATGGGATTGGTATAATCACAGAGTTGTGCACTTATCACCAAAATCAATATTAGGGCATTTTCATTACTTCAGAGAAAAAAACTAAACACCCCTTTACAATTACCTTTTTAATCCCTCTACCCAGCCCTTGCCATACATAACCTCTTAACTAATTCGAAGTCCATATCTATAAATTTATTTATATTTACATTTTTTTGTAAATGGATTCAAATAATATTCAATTCTTTATGTATGGTTTCTGTCATTTATGAAAATTTTCACTGTTCACAGTTGATGAAAACGTATTAGCGTATTACTATACTTTACAAACTATACTTTGCTTTGGGTGTATTTTAGCTCAGATAACACTATTATTAACATCTTGTAATATTAACATACGTTCATTTGTTTCATTGAAGAACATTCTTAAATTTGTACTATTAAACACACTCACTGTCTGTATTAGGGTTTACTATGCTCTACAGTCCCATGTTTCATCCTTTACATATGATTCTACTGACATATATGATCTTCAACTTTCCCTTTCAACCACAATCGTATCCCCATATTGGCACTAGTAATTACATTCACTCTAATATGCTATCATAACTTGATCAAATGCTATCATAACTTTATCAAATTCCAACTATTTACAATCAAACCTCTTACTAGTTTTGCACAAATTAAGCCACTGCTTTCCATGCTCTAGTCTCATTCTATCTTCTGGTCACCTATCTTCTAGCTATTAACTCCATAACTTTGTGCATTATGAACTTTCTGCCACTCGAGAACCCATCACAAAAGCTCGGAAATCAAGAACTCAACACTTGCTTTTCTGAAAATATGAAACTTTTCATTCTGATATATTAATTCCGTGCTTCTTTCTTTCATTTCAGAAAGTTCAAAAGCCTTTTCTGAATAAACCATATTGAAAAGGCATAATGCCAGTCTCCTGGTCTATTGCCTTACTCTCCTGAATTTTTTTTCATAGTATTTATTTCTGTCATTATTATATATTGATTGCTTGTTTTTCTATCTTGTCACTGGAATTTAAGCAATATATGGTAAGGACCTAATTTGTCTATTCTCTTATGTGTGCCCTGGCTATAAAGTAGTATCCAGCATATCATAGGAGGTCAATAGATTTTGACTCAATAAGTGGAAGAATGAATAATTTAAACAAAAGTAAATTTTATTTCCTGGCATTTATATTTGAAATACATTTCTTGAATTTGTATGCATAAAGGGGAAAGCAGTGACAATCAATTTCTCCAAAAATCTCCAAAAATAATACAGCGTTATGTTTTATAGAACTGATTTAATTTGTGGTTTAAAAAGGTAACCAAAGTTACAATTTTGAAATATAAGCTCAGGCAGCACAAAACTTTTGTGAGAAGTTGTGAGAATAGTACATGCAAAACAACTAGATAGAAGTTGCAGATTTGGGAAATTTTAGCTTGATTCTTGTGCATTCAATAAATTAAAAGAATGGCTGATGATGCCCTTCACACAATGTGAATGCATTTCTCTCAAAAGGGTTTTTGATCAAACTTTGACAATAAAAACAATCTGAGGTTTTAATATGTGCAAGGCTTGGGTGCTTTAAATATAGCATGAAACCCATACTGAGAAGTAAATGAATTATAAATCTCATAAATACATATTATTTAAAATAGTTCTGTAGTTTTGAATTTTCAAATTAAAAGTTAGAATGCCTGCTATCTTTTTAATTGTCTTCTGTGGTTGAGAGCATTCCCTATACATCTTAGCTGGCTTTTCAACTGCAGAGACATCTTTCTTTGAAAGTTTAATATTAGAAATGATGCAGAAGGGCGACATTGCTTTATTCCATGATGGAACTATTTCTGAATTTTTAATCTATTCTTAAAAGTCCATTAAGATTTTCTAAAAGTGGAACCCCTTACTATGTTAGGTTAGGCATGTTTTTTCTAAGTTCCAAATGTGTTATTAGAAAGTAAACATGAAATAAAATATTCAGATCTTATGAAAAAGTATATTCTTTCTGCTTTTGCACTTAGACAGTTATACCTGATTCTTTTTTAATATACTGAAGCCCTGAAGGTTAGCATCAAAACTATTATGCCCTAACGTTTTTTTTTTCTTATTGTGGTGAATAAACAAGAAAACTGCCATTTTTTTTCCAAATTGTCCCTTCTTTGGATTGGTTAAAACTGAGAAGATAAGGTTTTGGAATTTATTCTAATATCTAAAATGATTAATTTTTAGTATTTGGTTTAGGTAGAAAATCCCAAGTTTTCTTAAAGCAAGTTATATCTCTTAACAGGAAATTAATACTACAAATAATACATTAATATTTAATTATGGATCCCAATGATAGAAAGAAAGAAATTATGATGATATGTGTTAATTATGTCATGGATGATTGATTTAAAATGTGGTCTACATTAATATATTTTACTAGTTTTTCATTTTTAACTATTATTATTTTAATAATTAACAAAAACATTGAAAATGATCATATTGCCCATTTTATTGTTTTGTTTAAACTACCATTTTGTCTATTTATCATGTTCAGTAGTTGAGAAAGTTCTTAAAAAATGGCAACATTACATATATTCCTTATTTTGGATGTTTGCAATACACATCTTTACATTAAATGCTATATGAAATTATGCAGCAATTCATAAACAAATATCAGAGAAACCATTTACATGGTGGTAGAAATCTTGACAGGAACACAATTATGAAAATGTAAGCAAATTCTCCCTTCCATACACATAAAAACACATATACACACGTCCTCTAAGACTTACTCCCTTAATAAAAAATATTGCATTCTACTAGAAATATATATTTGAAATGTATAAATAGAAAGAATAAGTGAGACTTAAAGAATATTTAATATATATTTGGTACTATACACAGTTCTTAAAATGTATTTCTCAATTTAACCTCCTTACAAGTCTCCCAAGTGAAGGAACTGAGGCTTGATGATGAAGACTAACTTGAACAAGGACAATTAGTCATTGGAAGAGACTAGATTGGTTGACACCAAACCCTTATTCTTGATATGATAGATGGTCTCTAAGACCCCATGTAAATTAATTCTTTCATCAAATGTTTACTGAGTGCGAACAATATACACTGCTCTGAGTGCAAGTGATAGAGCAGGTACTATTCTAGGATTTGATGACAAAGTTATAAACCAAACAAACAAAAATTCCAGCTTTGGTGAAGCTTGAACTAAATTAGGAAGAAATATACAATAAAATAAAATAAAAAATAAGACTATTAAGGAAGATGATAGGTAGTCTAGAAATTAATAGAGCTGTATAAGGATGGAGAGAAATGTAAGGGAAAGGTAGTGGTGGTAGGATGCATTTTAGAGAAAAGAAACAAAATTTCAAATTTAGAGAATGAAAAATTAGCAGTCATTGCATCATTCTAGTTACATTTTCGCTGCTCTGATAATAAGAATTTACTTTCTGCATCAAATAAAAAAGGTAGAGAAAGCAATAAATTTATTTCAATTCATCTTCTAATTCCAGGCTAGAATATGGAAATGAAATTTATAAATGGAGAGGAAAATAATTTTGATTCTTTCGTGAATCAAAAATATAGGCGTAGGATACCCAATTATTTAAAAAAATATTAACCACAGAAAAACGTGTTTAGGACTATGGAATTGTTTTAGAAAGTGAGAAAAAGAAATAGAGTTCTATGAGACCATCTTTGTAGTGGTAAATATGAAAATAATAGAATCCCAAAAATATTCCCATGCAGACTGCCTTCACTTATTGAAAACCACCTTGGACTGTGTAAGTAATGCTCAGAGATTGACTTTCCTGATTAGAAAATAGATATTTATATCTAATAAATTATACCTACTATAAGGCAGTCTATATAATTCTCTTTGTTTTATACCTAATACCAATTTTAGAGAGTTAGAAAAAGTGGAAAATTTAGACAGGATCCATCAACCTGTCCTTATATTAATATTTACTTCTCCTTACTATTTATGTTTTTCTTTCTAACAAAGTGTACTTGGCCATTTTGTTTTATTTTTCTACAATAAAGAGCGCGGCAGCAAAGCAATACACATGGGAATCCATGCTCCTATTAGTTTATCAGCTTCATCACATCTTCATAACAACCTTAAGTCCCAGAAGAGAACTGACATTTGTTAAGAATGAAATAGGACAAAGCTGGAAGAGGGAGCAGGAAGAGGACTTAGGACTAATGACAATTCAGAAGTAACAATTCTTGGAATATTTGACTTACAACACTTAGATCATGGGTTTAGTAATTTTATTCTTGTTCCATAAAGTTCCAATGTGCAAGGGAGACCTTAGTGATGGAAAAGTATGAATGAGCAGCTTTCTTAATAAAATAGTTAGCTCAAGAATTAAGTATGGTAGAGCTGATTAGTTGAGAAGGTAACTTAAACAGCTCACACATAACTGGAATTAGGGGAAGAGCCCTAGAAATTGGCTGGACAGAATCATAAAATTTATTGTTGGGGGAAAATGAGAAGCAAAATTAAAACACTGGCACCCAAGAAATCCAGGCCCCCCCTCCCAAAAAAAAACAAACAAACAGGTAAATTGGTGGACTGGACTACTGGCATACAGGAAGATTATTGAAAAGATGAAGGGACTGTTAGAAACACAAATTCTTCAGTCTTAATCAAGTTACTGCTGCTCAGGTCACAGATCACTCAGACAAGCACTCAAAGTATCTTGAATTTCTAGACAAATTTAGAATTTGAGAAGGTGACATTAATACATTCACATGGGATGGGTTAGGGATCTCTGCTTTGCATCACTTTCAGTAAGGTATTGCTGGAATTTGATGACAGGTGGCTGAATCACAGTGAAGCCACCTATCTGTCATAGAATGCCAGAGATTTTAACTGCCACAGAATACTTGGAGAAACAGATACCCAACTACTGCTCTAGATTCGGAGGAGGCCCAGAAGCCCTCAATCAGACATGTGTAGTCATGTCTAAGGGACGGGTATTTTCTGGGGTCCCTAAAGATGAAATATGAAATTAAAAGATGTAGACAGACAGGCGAAACAGAGCACCAAGGAGTCATGCCTGAAACGTTAGTGCTTGGGTTTGTGGGAGGCTGTGATTGACAGTTCTCTCCCCCTGTAGCTCCACAATCCCAAACCCCATGAAATTATAAATTCAAGAAGGGAGTCACCATGCTCCCAACCTTCCTGTGGTGGGAGCTTCCTGTGGAAAGGCTTACCATCCAAAGGAGAAAGATTTCCTATATTATTTGTGGAGGGGGAAATTGCACTTTTGATGGACAATCAAAGCAAAAGTGGCAGAATTTCATACAGCAAGTTAGATGGCAACTGTAAGCAAAAAAAGCATGAATTTAGAAGGAGCTATGAGAGGAGTCGTCCCTAGATCTGGATTACAGATCAGCAAATAATTATTATGTTAATTTCTGAGAATTCCTCCCTCCCTGATGTGCTTCCCCAAAGATTCCTAGGAGGGGTGGAAAATCAAGTGGGGGAAGGCTCCAAACATTCATATTTGGAAAGTTCACTTGAATATGAGCAATTTGTAAGCAATATGGTTTTGGTAAGTGAATGGGCTTAAACTAATTTTAATAGGAAATGCATTCTTAAGAAGCAAGCATACTAGTTTTGTTTTGTTTTGTTTACAACAACTTGAAAACGCCCTTAAGTCTCAAAACTAGACTAGAGGAAAAGTGAACAACATGATGACTTTTACAAGGCAAATATCAAATGCATAGACAATTTTAGGTGTGATAATGCTAATATGTAGAGCAAGAATGGATAGCAGCAAATTCATACTAAAGATTTGGAAAGGGAAAGCAGGCTGTGTAATGTGGGCTTTCACTGCCACAGGAGACTAATGAGGACTCTTGTGTCAATATAGAAGTCAGTATTGTTCAAGTAATGAATCCAGGGAAAAAGCAATTTCATACATTAAGGAAGATTATCAAATAAAGTAACATGGTGATTTGCAGATTTGATACAGCTGGAAACTGAAAAACTTTATTAGAGGCACAGTAGATACATTTTCCCATATAAATAAAAATGAGATTAACTGGATAAACACAATAATGAGGTAGAGGGCATAAACAGAACAGCATATCCATATAAAATATTAATTCTAAATAGAAAGTACAGTGAAGATGGAGGAAAGTAATTATCAATATAAAATTTTTAAAATTAAACATATGAAAAATACAAAACCAATGATAAATGACAGAAAAGATCATATTCTCCAATACAATTTCTCTACCCCATCCAAGCACATAATGCTAGGGTATGCTGGCAATTTTTTCTTTTTTTTTTTTTTTCAGTTTTGAGGATAAAATTAAAATTAAATTGTTGGCCAATTGAATATCTTTTCTGAGGGATATTCACAACTTCTGTTCAATTTTTTATTTGTTGTTTACCACCCTTATTGATTTATAGACATTAAATCATATTGTCTCTAATACTCTCTGGTTAAAAGTTCTTTTCAGGTTATTTGTATTTCTAAATACTTTCTTTAAAATGTGAATTAGAGTATCACATGCATAATGATCATTTTAAAAATAGATTCATTAAGATATAATTCAGGAATTGTGTGAAGAAGACAATGGATTAACAGGCAGAGCTGAATGCTCTCATAAAAACAACAGAGAAAGAGTCCAACTGTAGGACCTCCTTTGAGGTTCAGCAGACCAGGAGAGTGGGATACACATCCCAGGAGGGTGACAGAGAGATGAAGAAGCCAAATAACAAACATGATTTACCAAGCCCCCATGGCAGCTGGAAAGAGCTCCCTCTCCCCACCCCTAAGATATGAAGGTGGGCTAAAAGACCTGGCTAACTTCAGCCTATCAAGATGGGGATGAATATCTTCCTCCCTGTCTGCTGTTTCAAGGGAGAAATGAAGGGAAGTTGGGTGCATTTCTTTAGTGATTTTTTTTTGCCAGCAGAGCCTGCTTTGAATCTCCGATTTGGAAATTCAACACAGGAACAGGAGAAAGCTGAGATTGAAACACCTCTGAGGAAGGGTGCACTGATGAGTCATATCTGTGGACCAGTCTGGAAATTGCATGTAAAAAAAATACTCTCTGTATCAACCCCCTCAGAGAAAATCTGAACTCCACTAGTGAGTCTGGGCCCAATTTTAAAAATATAAGCAGGGTAATTTTAAGGACTTAGAATAAGTTGAACCAAATGACAAAGAAGAACTGTAGAAAAAAAATGAACATTAGATAAATTGGCCATCAGAGTATATTCACCAACATATTCAGATGCCTAGACAGCAGCAAAAAAATTTAACAAGCCATACTAGGAAACAGGTAGAGATGGCCCAGCCTACAGAACAAACCAAATATCCTGAAGTGATACAGGATTTAAGAAAATGAGTGATAAAACATAACTCTCTTAAATCACTTCAAAGCATTTAAAGAATATATGACTAAAGAAATAAAGGATATTAAGTGGTCACAGGGTGAGCATAAAGAACAATTAGAAAGCCTGCAAAGAAAAGTACTATCTTATGGGAATGAAAGAAATGATGGACACGATTAGAAAAAGATTAGAGGCTGTTAGAGCAAATTTGAATTCCTTGAAGACAGAATTAGTGGTTTTGAAGAAAATCACTAATTCCATATGAACTGGAATAAACAGAACAGAAAGAAAAGAGAGAGAAAAAATTGGAAGAGTATCAGAGAAGTGAATCACAATGCAAAATTCACAAACATATGCATTATTGGTAGCCCAGAAGGAGAAGAGAATGAAAAAGGACAGAATGAAATATTTGAGGAAATAATGACCAACAACTTTCCAATCATATGAAGGACATAAAGACCAATATCCAAGAAGGGCAACATACCCCAAACAGAATATATCTGAACATACCTACCCTGAGGAAAGCATACCCAAAACAGAATAAATCTGAATGTACCTACCCCAAGACACTTCTATTCAGAATGTCAAGTATCAGAAATAAAGACAGGATTCTGAAAGAAACAAGAGAAAATCAATGCATCACATAAAAAAGAAAGTCTATAAGACTAAGTGATGACCTCTTATCAGAAACCATGGAAGCAAGAGGAAAGTATATTTAAGGTAAAGGAAGAGGAAAACTGCCAGCTAAGAATACTGTATCCAGGAAAACTGTCCTTAAAATATGAGGGTGTGTTCAAATACTTCAGAGACAAATAAACACTGGTAGTATATGTTAAGAAAATACCAGAATTACAAGAGATACTAGAGGAAGTGCTGCAGTCTGAAAGGGAAAAACAAGGGTAAGCGATTTGGAGAAGAGTTTAGAAATGAAATTTATTAGGAAATTTATTAGGAAATTTATAAACTAAAGAAAAAAAGACAATAGAAAGGTATAACAACAGAGAGCCAAAGGACAACATGGGTGAAGTAAGTAATGCATTAACAGTAATAACACTGAATGTTAATGGGTTGAACTCCCCATTCAAAAGCATAGGTTGATAGAATTGATTAAAAAAATATGAACCATCTATATGATGTCTACAGGAGTCCATCTCAGACATAAGGGCACAACCAGGTTAAAAATGAAAGTTTGGAAAAAGGTATTCCATTTAAATAGTAACCAAAAAGAGAGGTGGAGTAGCAATATTAATATCAGGCATAACACATTTTAAGTGCAAGACTCTTATAAGAGATGAAGAAGGTCATTACATATTAATTAAAGGGACAGTTCAATAGAAGAAATGATTTTACTAATATTTATGCACCTAACATGAATACTCCAAGATACATGAGGCATAAACTGGCAAAACTGAAGGAAAACTATATGTCTCTACAAGAATAGTTGGAGACATCAATACATCATTCTTAGTGTAGGACAGAACGTCTGGACAGGATAAATAGAAATTCAGGACTTCGACTTCACGGCCCCGGGCTGCTAGCGCCCCCCACCCCGCCCCTGCCCGTGTCCCCACCCAGCTCTTAGTAGTTTTTATAACAGGTCTCTGGGGTTGGCCCCATCCAAAAAAAAAAAAAAAGCTGGAAATCAATGATGGACAGAAAAAGGGAAAAATCTCAAATGTATGGAGATTAAATAACACACTTAAATACTTAAATAATCAGTGGGTCAAAGAAGAAATTGCAAGATAATTCAGCAAATATCTTGAGATGAATGAAAATGAGAATACAACATATCAAAATCTATGGGACACTGCATAGTGCTGAGTGGGAAATGTATAGATCTCAATGTTTACATTAAAAAAGAAGAAAGAGATGAAAATGAACATTCAATTGCACACCTGGAGGAACTAGAAAAAGACCAGCAAACTAATTTCAAACCAAGCCAAAAGAAAGAAATAGTAAAGACTAGAGTGGAAATAAATGAAATCAAGGGAAAAAAACAAACAAACAAAAAGCAAAAGCATCAGCAAAACCAAACTAAGTTCTTTCAGATCAACAAAACCCATAAACTCTTAGCTAGACTGACAAAGAAAAAGAGAAGATGCAAATAAATAAAATCAGAAATGAGAGGGGAAGCACTGTGCCCACATAAATAAGGAGGATCATAAGAGGGTATTATTAATAACTGTATGCCAAAAAATAGAGATTCCTAGAAACACACAAACCACCTACACTGTCCCTAGAAGAAATAGAAGACCTCAACAAACCAATCACAAGTGAAAATATTGTGTCATCAAAAACCTTCCAAAGGAACAACCAGCAAGATGGTGGCAGAATAAGGAACTCCTAGAGTAAGCTTCTGCTACAGAGCAGTAAGTAAACACCCAGAGCTATCTGTAGCACCTATTTTGGGCCTGCAGGAGACTAGAAGAGCATCCTGCAACATTCTTGAAGGAATGGAAGGAAGAAAATGCCCGTCTGTGGAGAAGATTCATAAGTAGATAACTCCCTGCCATGGAGGTCAGTGCCCATCCTTCATTGGAGGCACAAGCTGCCTCAGGAACTATTCCACAACTGGAACTGGAAGACCCACTTCCCAAAAATGGGGAAGGAAGAGATGGTAGCATGCCTACTTCAGCTACTAATTAGCAATTTAGGCAGACTAAAGTATAATCCCAAGAAAAGAATAGCTGAAGTTTAAAACTGGTCCAAGTCAGAAAGAGGCCAGTAGTCACCATCTTATCTGTGTGCCTGGCATGAGGGGAAGCAAGGTGGACTGAAAATCACTGTGCTGGTAGGGACTGGCATCTTTCCATCCAGGTCAGATAACAGCTCTAGCATAAGCCTCAGCCCCACCTCTGACAGGGAAGAAGAATGGGGGAGTTGTGCCAACCTCTCCAGGAAATTATAGGCCATGCCATGGAGGCCAGTAATCATCCTACTTTGGCAGCGCAAGCTGCCCCAGGAGTTATTCTGTGACTGAAATTGGAAATTCCATTTTGCAAAAACAGGGGAGGAAGAGACGGTTGGCCACTGACTTCAGCTTAGTAAAGTTGACTGGTTAAAGTATAACCCTAAGAACAGCTAATGTTTGAACCTGTCCAAGTCAGAAGAAGACCAGTAGCCACTATTTTGACTCCACCCTCAGCTTGAGGGGAAGCCAGACTGACCAAAAATCACAGTGATGGTAAGGACAGGTTTCTTTCAACCAGATCAGTCGGCAGGCCTAACCTAGGTTGCAACCCCACCTCTGGCAAGGAGGAGGCTGGTAGGCCCTGCACCAGCCTCTCCAGATAACTGCAGGTACATTAGGCTGGCACAGACTGAATAATCAGAAGTCTACTGGAGCAACTGTGATCATCTTGGATCCACACTGCATAGATTGATGATCACATCTAAGGTTCCAACCCTGTTCCATGCAGGGGAGAAAGGGGCATGAAGCTTCAACAGTCTCTGAGCAACTACAGTCTAGACCTGCACGACTTGGATTATTCCACCCAGCTGTGACTCTGTCCCTACCCCTGGCAAAGGAGAAAGTTGGGAGAAGCTTTATTGATACCTGGGGCAATGAGGGCAGCTTGAACCTCCATAGTTTATAGCACCAACTACATCCTTGGCTCATACTACACAATCAGCAAGGGAGAAAGGGCAGGAAGCCCTAAGCTAAAGAGAAAAACTGCACCCAGAATAAATACTCCAGTAAACCAGATGCCAAGACACCAACATAAAATTAAAATCCAGACCAAAAAACAGAAGAAAAGAAAAAGATAAGCTTCCAGATGGCATAAAGGAGTTGAGACAACTAATCATAGATGTTCAAATAAATCTCCTTAATAAATTCACTGACATGGCTAACAAGATTAAGGATATTAAGAAGACGTTAGATGAACACAAAGAAGAATTTGAAAGTATACATAGAAAAATAGCAGATATAATGGTAATGAGAGGTGCAATTAATTAAGTTAAAGGTACATTGGAATCATATAGTAGCAGGTTGAGGAAGCAGTAGAAAGGATTGGTGAGCTTCAAGAAATGGCCTCTGAAAGTGAACACACAAAAGAGCAGACGAAGAAAAGAATAGAAAAAATTGAAAAAGGTCTCAGGGAAATAAATGACAGCAAGAGATATGCAAATGTACATGTTATGGGTGTCCCCAAGAAGAAGAGAAGGGAAATGGTGAAAAAAGAATATTTTAAGAAATAATGGTAGAAAATTTTCCAACCCTATAGAAGGACATAGATATCCTTGTCCAAGAAGCACAATGTACTCCATCCAAAAAAATCCAAATAGACCTACTCAAGACATATTTATCAGAATGTCAGGCACCAAAGACATTGAGAGAATTCTGAGAACAGCAAGAGAAAAACAACACATGATGTATAAGAATACCCAATAAGATTAAATGCTGATTTCTCATCAGTAACTGTGGAAGCAAGAAGACAGTGGTATGATATATTTAAGATACTACAAGAGAAAAGCTTCCAGACAAGAATCTTATATCTGGCAAGTTTGCCTTTCAAAAATAAGGGCAAGTTTAGAATATTCACAGAAAACAGAAACTGAGAGAATTTCTAATAAGGAGACTGGATTTTCAGGAAATAGTAAAGGGTGTGCTACAGCTTGAAAATAAAAGACAGGTGAGAGTTCTGTAAGACAGTCTGGAGATGAAGATTGTATTAATAATATTGACTAGAAGGGTCAGAAGAGTGGTGGAAAATATGACAGATAAAACTCAAATATTCAGGTATAAAATTAACCAATGATATTAAGCATTTGTATTCAGAAAAGTACAACTCAATATTAAAATAAATTTTAAAAAGCCTTAATAATTGGAAGAACATTTCATGCTCATGGATTAGAAGACTAAATATCATTAAGATACCAGAAATGTTTAAATAAATTGTAAACCAGATTATCAAATTTATTTGGAAGTGTAAGGGTACTGAATGGCTAAAAACATCTTTAGAATGAAAAGCAAATTTGGAAGACTCTCATCTCTAGACTTTAAATCAAATTACTTAGCTACAGTGGTAAAAAGAGCATGGTACTGGCATAAAGACAGACACACAGACCAATGGAACCAAACTGATGGTTCAGAAACAGACCCTCACATGTATGTTCAAGTGATTTTTGACTAGCCTGTCAAACCCACCCAGCTCAAGCAGAATAGTCCATTCAATAACTGGTGCTGAGAAAATGTAATATCAATAGCCAAAAGAAGGAAAGAGGACCCCTATCTCATACCTTATCCAAAAATTAACTCAAAATGGATAAAAAATTAAGTATAAAAGCAAGAATCATAAAGCTTTTAGAAGAAAATGTAGGAAAATATCTTCAAGGCCTGGTGATAGGTATTGGATTCTTAAAGGAGGTAAGAGGAGAACTGAGATGGACAACTGACGTTTAAAGTATGTAGAAGTTTTAATTAGCTTTACTGTAAAAGCATGGAAATATGTAGAATGGATGGTAACACATAGTGAGTAACAGTCAGTTTATAAATGGGAATGTGGATGAAAATGGTGTTCTAGGGATGCAAATGCCAATTGACAGAATGCTAGAGAATAATCTAGGAACTGAATAGCACAGTAAAGCCAGGTATGGATGAGAATTGTGGCTGATGGTAGAGGTGCAAGTGTGTCCTTCATTAGCTAAAGCAAATGTACATCACTATTGCAGGGTGGTGGGAATATGGAGAAGCATGGAAAAAATGCAACTGGAGTAACCTATGGACTGTGGTTAGGAGTAATAAAGTAATATTCTTGCCTCTATGTGAAAGATATACTCTGTTGATAATGAGGCAGTATGGAAAATGTGTGCCAAATGTACACTATGGACATGGTAAAACTCAGAGGATAATATCTAATAATGTGTAACCAATGTTCCAACACAGTGTGGTGTGTTAATAGAGGGGTGTTATTTGGAAATTCTGTACATGTGCATGATTGTTTTGTAAGTTTACAACTTCTGTCATAAAAAATATATTTAAAAATAATAATAGGGTGGGTTGGGGGAAAAATACACCAAAATAATTATAAGGACTATAATTAGTAGTAAGATTTTCACAATATGCTTTCATAATTTATATCAAATGTCTCACGACAATGCAAGATGTTGGTGAAGGGTTGATGTGTGGGACCCCTGTATAACGTTTTGCATGTTTGCTTTGTAATTTCACAACTTTCACTAAACACTTATAGTTTATGTATGTTCATATATAAATTATATAAAGAAAATAATAGAGTGGATTGGGGGAAATATTTTGGTTAACAGTAATATTTTGATGGTGCTCTTAATCATTAGTTAAAAATGTTTAACAACACAGCAAGGTATTTGTGCTAGTGTGAGGTATGAGAGTCCTGTATGATGTTATGTAAGTTTGTTACATAAGTTAATGAATCAATAACATTTCTGTACACTATTGATGTGCAATTTGAGGAGTAAATCAGAAAAAAAATCCATTTTTGAAAGTGTATTAGTTTTCCAAGATGGTGCTGATGTAAAGTACCAGAACTCTATTGGCTTTTATACAGGGTTTTTATTTGGGTTAGAAGCTTACCATAATCAGGATGTAGAGTGCAAATTACTTCCCTCATGAAAGTTTGTTGCCATGTGTTGGAGCAATATGGCAGCCAGCATCTGCAAGGTTTCCTCTTCCTCTCAAGCCTCCATAGTCCCAGCTTCTTCCAATCTCAGCTGTAGGCTGGGATAACTATCGTCTCTCTCCCAGATCTCATTTCTCTCCTGCCTCAGCTTTTCTGTTCTTTCCACAAGGTTAGCTGTAGAATATCAGGCTCTTTCTTTTCCTGGGTCCTCTGCCATGTCTATGGAGTCATCTCTATCCCTCTGCATTCTTCTGCTCTGTGTTTACTTCTTGGGCTCCAGCAAGAAGCCCTACTCCTTGGGCTCCCACTCTCTTCTTCCATGTGGATTTCTCTCTGAATCTCCACCCAACAAGGGTGTGGGGACTCAGCATCCTACTAATGTAGCCATATCAAAGCCTTCATCATAATGTAATCAAGTAAAAGTGAATCTTCTGAGTTTAATACAACATAAGGGAACACTCCCAGAGGAACAGACCAGTTTACAAACATAATCCAATGTCTATTTTTGGAATTCATAAATAAGATCAAACTGCTAGAGATGGCATCTAAAGTAATCAAATATTTGGGATTAAAGGATATGAAGGACTAGTATTCCAAAAAGTACAAAACATTGCCAAAAGAAACTGAAGATGGCAAATAAATTGAAGGACAGTCCATGTTCATGGATTGAGAAACTAATTTTCTTAAGGTGTCAATTCTTCCCAAATTGATTTACAGATTCAACACAATCACAATAAAAATCTTAACAGCCTTTTTATGCAGAAGTGGAAAAAACAATTATCAAATTTATTTGGAAGGGTAAGAGTCCCTGAATATCCACAAATATCTTAAAAAAGAAGAAGGAAGTTTGAGGTCTTTCATGTCCAGACTTCAAAACATATTACCTAGCTTATAAAAACATTATGGCACTGGCATAAAGACAACACATTGATTAATGGAACCAAATTGAGAACTCAGAAGGGTACTCACATCTACAGTCAAGTGATTTTTGACAAGGCAGTCAAACTGTGCCATCTGGACCAGAAGAGTCTATTCAACAAATGGTGCTGAGAGAACTAGATAGCCATATTAAAAAAAAAAAAAAAAAGTGAAAGAAAAAGAAAGAAAGACTCCTATCTCACACCATATATAAAAATTAACTCAAAAGGGAATAAGGACATAGCTGTAGAAAGTGAAAACCTTAAAATGCCTTGAAAAAAAATGTAGGAAAACATCTTCAAAATCTTGTGGTAGATGGTAGTGTCTTAAACCTTATACCCAAAACACGAGCAACAAGAGAAAACAGATAAATGGGACCTCCTAAAAACTGAGGTTTTGTATCTCAAAGGACTTGGTTAGAAGTTGGAGAAAAAGCAGCCAACTCAATGGGAGAAAATCTTTGGAAACCATGTATCCAATAAAGGTTTAATATCCATGGTTTATGAAGAGATCATACAACTCAACAATAAAAAGACAAAGTACCCCATCAATTAAAAATGGGCAAAATATTTGAAAAGACAATTGTCCAAAGCTGAAATACAAATTAAATGAAAAATATTCAATATCAGTAGCAATTAGGGAAATGCAAATCAAAACTATTATGGGATATCATTTCACACCTATTAGACTGGCCGCTATTAAAAATTGAGAAAACTGTAAATGTTGGAGACAATGTGGAGAGATAGGAAAATTTATTCACTATTGATGGGAGTGTAGAAGGGTACAGCTATCCTGGAGCAGTTCCTAAAGTAGTTGAATACAGATTTGCCATGTGACCCAGCAATACCATTACGAGGTATATACCCAGAAGAACTGAGAGCAGAGAAAGAAACAGATATCTGCACACCAATGTTCATAGCAGCCTTTTTCACTATTGCCAAAATTTGGAGACAATCCAGATATCCATAAGCTTATGAATGGATAAACAAATTGTGTTGTATATACACAATGGAATATTATGCAACAGGAAGAAGAAATGCAGTCATGAAGCATAGGACAATATGGATTAACTTGGAGTACATTATGTTGAGTGAAGCAGGCCAGACACAAAAAGACAAATATGATTAGATTGCATATTATGAACTAATAATACAGTGAAAACTCATGGAGTTAATAATTAGAATATAGGTCACCAGAAAATAGGAGGAGGGTAGAGAATGGAGAGCTGAGGGTTAGTCTGTGCAGAATTGTTTTAAAAGGTTGTTTGTAAATCATTGGAAATGAATAGAAATGGTTAAAGCATAAATGGTGTTTATAACTAGCAGTGCTATTGTATGGCTATGATGGTGGTTTAACAGGAAATTTTAAGATCATGTATATTAATAGAAAGAAAGCTAAAAACTGTAACATGGGACTGTATAAGATAGTAAAACTTCATGTAAAACATGAATATGGGTGATATATCATATAAAAGACAGTTTTTACAAGATATAAATACAAATATATTGGAGAGAAGGAAAAAGAATAGTAGCTATGGATGTCAGGTGATGCACAAAGAGATTGAGTAATTGTTTTGTTTTTTGTTTATTATTACTATTGGTATAATGAACATGCTCTGGGAGTGATTGGGGTGATGCATATACGAACATGTGATTACAACAAATACCATTGATTGTATTGTTTGGATAGGTTTATGCTTTATTAACATGTATCGATAAAATTGGAAAAAAAGATATACTTCACGTACCATACAATTAACCCATTTAAAGAGTGCAATTCAATTCAATATACTAGAGTAGCATAGTCACAGAGTTGTTCAACTGTCACCACAGTTTGATTTTAAAACATTTATGTCCCCCCAAAAGAAATGCCTTACCCTTCATAAGTCATTCTTTATCCATGTTTCAAGCCCCAGCCAGTCCTAGGAAACCAGTAATTTATTTTCTTTCTCCACAAATTTACCTATTTGGATATTGCAGCATATTATTTTCAGGGCTCATCCATGTTGCAGTATTTATCAGGACTTCATTATTTTTTATGCTAAATAGTATACCATTGTATGAATTTTCCACATTTTATTTATCCATTATCAGTTGAGAGACATTTGAATTGTTTCCACTTTTTGCCAATTATGTATATTACTGTTATGAAAGTCTGAGTACAAGTTTTTGAATGGAAGTATGTTTCCATTTCCTTGGAGTGGAATTAGTGTTTCATATGTTAATTCTCTGTTTAATTTTTAGGGCAGGTCCCAGACTGTTTTTAAGTGGGTGTACAATTTTGCATACTTAAGAACAATGCATGAATTCTCTAATTTCTCCACATCCTTGCCAACACTGCCATTTTGACTATAGCTATTCTAGTGTGTAAGAAGTGGTAGCTGGAGGTTTTGATTTGCATTTCCCTAATGGCTAATTGTAATGAGGAGTCTGATTCCATTTTTTTAATGGTTAGTCAAAAGTTTTTAAGGCCCTCCTTCTTCTTCTAAATAAGAAAGCTTTGGCACTACCTTCTTTGGCTCAGTAGGTCATTCAAAACATGGAAACTCCTGATAAAAACATATGAGAGAACTCACAATCTGGCCCCACTCCCTAACCACAATAAAACTCAGATCAGTCTCTTTTCTTTGCATTCTCTAAAGTCATTTTGAACCTACTTGGGGTGCCCGCCCTAATGTCCCTAGAGATTTCAATTATGTAAGTAACAAACATTTTTATACCCTCTTTGTGTATGTTTCTCCATCACCCTCAATATCCAAACCAAACTTTAGGGGAAGACTGCTCCTGCCTGTGCAGCATGAACATAACACTAATGGTGATGATCAAATATTTATGTACATATTTCATATCTTCTTTGAATAAATGCCTGTTTAGATCAGAGATTCTTAAGCAGGGTCCATGGAAAATTTCAGAGAGGTCTGGGAGCTTCAACTGAAAAATAAAACAACTTATTATCTTTATTTTTTCTGACCTCTAACTGAAATCTAGCATTTTCTTCACTTATTAATGTATGCAATAAATTACAGTAGAGTTCATTTCATACCATATTACAGTTGTTGCATATCTAAAAAATTCCTTATGCTCATGCATATATTGAAATTACAGTAGTTGTTAGAACTGACACTAGATCACACATGATCACAGTGCTGCTGCATACAAACTACCGTGGTGTAGTTAGCCAACTGTCTGGAAACACAGAATAGGTAATAAACAGAAGGAGATCTCACAAGAGGAGTCTCTGCTCTTTTGAAGTATAGGAGCACCATTTTGTGAGGATAAATCACAGGGTTGGCACAAGTTATAGGTGTCAAAAATTTCACTCTGCAGATTATAATCAATGTAACTATAAAGAATAATAAAAAATACAGAGCAAAAGATAAAAATTCATGAAATAAAACACACCTGAAACACTTAACACATTCAACAGTTGCTGCTGACTAATAGCAATTTTGATAGAGCCAATTGCACTGAAATCTTTGAATGTAACATCAGCTGCATTTTTTGATAACTAATCATATCAAAGAAACACAGTTATTATATTGTAATTAATAACCAAAACATGAAAAATGGAAGTTCAAAACTGTCTTATGTGACAAACACAAAAACGCACATTTTATCCAGACAACATAGCCACCTTT
This sequence comes from Dasypus novemcinctus, assembly GCF_030445035.2. Lineage (NCBI taxonomy): Eukaryota > Metazoa > Chordata > Mammalia > Cingulata > Dasypodidae > Dasypus > Dasypus novemcinctus. The sequence continues at coordinate 58,807,445 of NC_080673.1, forward strand.
TTTTGTGTGCAGAAAAAAATGCATGTACTTTTCACCAGCTCTAGAAATATATCTGTTTGTTACCCAAACTGTACTGGCAACTCACATCTAGTAGTCATTCAGTTACCAAATGGTGAAGTCAAGCATTCTTACTTTGGTTGCCCAATGATTGCATTACATTCAAGTATTTCCCTGTCTACAATTGTTTGTTAGCAAGTAAGTGAAAGTTGGTAAGTTGCTTTCATTGCTTGTTAAAATTTTACAAAACTAGTCAGTTTAAATGAGAACTCGTAGTTTTTCATAAGTAAGTTACTTTAAAACAAAATAGACTAGATGTGCTGGATACAACTGTAAATCAAGCATGCCCACCATGAGGTTGTCAATCCATGCAATTGATGTTTATGTCTTTCAGTTGCTGATATAGCATACAACCATCTGTGATCCTAGGGATGTCTGCAAATGTCCACATGCATTAAGCATTTTTCTTTTGCTGCTAGGTTTCTAGAAAGGTTCTAAAATCCATATGACTTTACACACAATTCCAGAAAAGACACCAAATTTCAGAAAAGACACAAATCTTGATCTAATGCTGTAATTCACATGTTTTTATCCAAGAGTTAAAAAATATTTATGTGCATATTTATCAAACAAATTATTTGAAAACCTTACAAAATATTGAGCATTAAAAACTGTCATTTAGATTATATATTTTAACTTACAGACCCAACTTAACTTGAAATGTCAAAGGAAAAGAAGTATGATGAAATTTATGTATTATTTGGTTATACTTGTATTCATGAATGCACTGACTTTGTGGAATCAAAAACCCTAAATTGATTTTATCAAGTAAACTTAAGTCCTTTGAATTTAATACAATCAAAGGGTATCTCACTGAGAGGAATAGATTAGTTTACAAACATAATCTTTCTCTTTTTGGCATTCATAAATAATCTCAAACTGCCCTACATCTTTTTGAAAATCAATTGTCCCTAAAAGTAAGACAGTTTTTTCTTCCTGTACTCTCAGTTCTGTTCCATTAATTTATATCTCTCCTTATGCCAGTTCCACACTGCCTTCATTACTGCAACTGTGTAATAAGTTTTGAAATTTAGAAATGTGAGTCCTCCAACTTTAAGTGGTTCCTTTTTAAGATCTTTTGTCAATTCAGGTTTCTTTGCAATTCCATATGAATTTCATGACACCTAACCATTTTCTGTTAACTATTATTTTCAAAGAGATTACATTTAGTCTGTAGATAATTTTGTATGTATTCTCAATTAACAGTAAGTCTTATGGATCATAGAATGGATGTCATTCCATTTATGTTTGTATTTTCCTCTAATAATATTTTGCAGTTTTCCATGTACTAGTTTGTAGCTTCTTTTCAAAAATTTATTCCTAAATATTGTATTCTTTGTGAAATATAATTGCTATCTTAATTTCAATTTTCATTTTGGGTTGAAGTTTATATAAATATAAATATATATTATTTATATGGTTTATATAAAACATAAAGTTTATATAAATATAATTGATTTTTTTATATTGATCATGTATCCTGCAATCTTGTTCAACATAATTATCAGTTTTAATAGTGTTTTAGAGCTATCTTTAACATTTTATATGTAAAATTTAATGTCATTACCAAATAAAAATAATTTTACTTGTTCCTTTCCAATCTCGAAAGCTTTTTTTTTTTCCATTTGCTTGACTAATTGCCCTGGTAAGAACCTCTAATAATAAGTGGAACAGAAATATCAATAGGTGAGATGATTGTCTTGTTTTGTTCTTGAAAGGGAAACACTCAGTTTTGGACCATTAAATACAATGTTAATTGTGAGGATTTTGTGCATGTGCTTGTGGGTTGTTTGTTTTTTAATGATGAATGGATGTTGGATTTTGTTAATTGCTTTCATTTCATCTATTGAGATGATCATGCCATTTTTGTTCTTTAGTCTATGAATATGGTGTGTTTCATTAACGGATTTTCAGTTGTTAAAACAACATCACATTCCTGGGGTAAATACCACTTGGTCTTGGTTTATAATCCTTTTTATTTTTTGCTGTTTTACTTTGTCTAGTATTTTGTTGAATATTTTTTGTGGCTATTAATAAGAGTTTGTTCTAGTTTTATTTCTTTTCATGGTAAGACTGGCCTCATAGATTGAGTTGGGAAGTATCTCTTTGTTTTCTACTTTAAAAATAAATTACAAAGAACTGATAGTATTTCATCTTTAAATGTCTGGCTTAATTAACCAGTAATGGGAAACGGACTTGGCCCAGTGGTTAGGGAGGTCCACGGTTCAAACCCCGGGCCTCCTTGACCCGTGTGGAGCTGGCCCATGCGCAGTGCTAATGCTCACAGGAGTGCCGTGCCACGCAGGGGTGTTCCCCGCATAGGGGAGCCCCACGCGCAAGGAGTGCGCCCCATAAGGAGAGCCACCCAGCGCTAAAGAAAGTGCAGCCTACCCAGGAATGGCGCCGCCCACACTTCCCGTGCAGCTGATGATAACTGAAGCGGACAAAGAAACAAGACGCAGCAAATGGACACAGAGAGCAGACAACTGGGGGAGCGGGGAGAATTAAATGGATGAATAAATCTTTAAAAAATAATAATAATAATTAACCATTAATGGCATCCACTCCTGGACTTTTCCTTGTAGGAAAATTTTAATTACTAATTCAGCCTGGTTACTTTGCATAGGTCTAGTCAAACTTTCTATTTCTTAAGTCAGTTTTGATATTTTGTGTCTTTATTATGTTTATTTCATATAAATTATCTGGTTGATTATTTTATAATTGTTCAGAGAATATTCTGAACAAAGATTGTTCTTTTTTATTTCAGTAAGGTTGAGAGTTACGTTCACTCTTTCATTTCTGATTTTAGTAATTTGGATCTTCTTTCTTCTTCCTTGTCAATCTAATGAAAAATTGCCAACTTCATTAATTTTTCCAAGAACCAACTTCAGTTTAAGTGATTTTTCTAGTTTCCATTTATTTCTTAGATTATTACTATAATTATTCCCTAGATTTAATTTTAGCATTCTGTTATTTATTCAGTTTCTTGAGTGGAAGTTTAGGTTATTTATTTGAGACTTTCCTTCCCTTTAAATATAGGTATTTGCAATTATAAATTTCCTCTAAGCATTCTTTTCCCAGCATCCCATAAGTTTTTATACATTATATTTACATTTCTATTTATTTCAGAGTAATTTTCTTTATTTCTTCTTTCAACCTTTATTTTAAAATTTTCTTGTTATTAATTTCTAATTTCACTGTATTTTGGCCTCAAGTTTGCAGTATTATTCATGTCCTTCTTTGTCACGAATTTAGTCCAGAAGATTGTTTGGATATATAATATTTTACTAAATGTTTAGGCTAATAAATAAATTGCATAGAAGTAATACCTAATAACTGCATTTAAAAATATGTGATAACTAGTTTTCTCAAAATGGAAAAGCACATACAGATCTAAGTCTTTTAGAGGAATCAATAATTTTTAATTGGGCTCTCTTAATCTAATTTATGATCACTTCATGGGAAATTATCATCTTCTTTTAAATGCCACTCTTGGGAATCATGACACTTATCTTAGATAAAAATTGACCTCTTCTCAGGATCTATTGCCTGTTTTGTATCTCAATTACTGAGTATAGAATAAAGCTTTGAGTAGGTCAACTCAAACAGTGCATGATTTTGCCTATGATATTCTATTTTCTATACAGTAGAACAGGATGGGATTATTCATGTTCCTTTAAATGTTTACACATCATTAGTACAGATCGTGAAGGGATTTTAAGGCCTATGCACATTCTTTGTCTACCTAGGAACTTATGGGAAATGAAAAACTTTAATAAGGAGTCCTCTGTACCCTTGGTAATGGCATTTTAGAAAAGGGTTGCCATATCTACAAAATATTTTATCAGATTATACATTATCTATATTGCTTTTGGAACATAACCCTAGAATTTATAAATTTATGGAACATGGAGAAAAGAACTAGCAATACAGTCCATGCACCTCTCTTTGGCTCAATGTTTCTACCTACATAACTAAAAAATGTGTCTGTTTTCCCCAATGTGACAAAAATTCCGATGAATACTACACTTTACTTTACGAGATACAACAGACTGTTTGTGAACTCCTCCAAAAAGAGTGTTCCATCTGTTCATGATAATTCTTTGTAACCTTTTAATTATTAATAAATTTTGGTGTAGGTTTAGATCTAGGATCATCACAGGTCCACCTTGGTAATTCAACCATTTTCATTAACACAAAGAGGTGCATGCCCATGTTTTCATTATTCCATGAGTTACGGTTAAATCAGGCTTATATAATCTTTCTAAAAATGGAATCTCAGTTAATATTCTAAATCCATTATGACAAAGAAAAAAATAAGGTATTTGTTAAGAGACATTTATTAATGCACTTACATTGTTTATCTACATACTTGGGAAAACATAGCACTCATTCATGGTGATATTAATAGTAGTCATAGCAGTAGTGGTATTGGTAAATACACATTTGTTAAATTAACAAAAATAAAGATTTTGATTTTCACAAATTAGTCTAGAGAAATGCCCAAGAAATATCCTCAGTCTACTACAAACTGTGACACCTCAAATGATAGCTGATGGAAAGCGGAATTATACCTCTTTATTTGCACTTACATTTTTACTACTGAGTAATATAAATAAAATAGATATTCCAGTCTGTTGCCATCTTATTATGAATACATTTGAATTTATTAGACAGAAAATTTTCATGTAAACCATAATGCTAACAAGTGCATTTTAATATTTGAAAGATAGGATTATGAGCCAGGGATAAAGATTATCACTTGCTAGAGATATTGATGATGAGATAATTTTAAGAAACTGTGGTAAGTCAGACACTTTATAACATAATGCATAGCAGTTAGCATCCAAGAGTGCCTACAACTGAAAGCAGGAGAATTGCATCCAGCATCCATGTGGAATCTAAGCCCCCTCTTGATATAAATGTGGAGTGGACACAATCATTCTAAGGTCCACAGGATGGAGGAATAGAGTATGGATTAGAGTGGACTTACTGATATTCTATTCATGAACTATTGTGATTAGTAATCGAAGAAAATGTGGCATTTGTGTGGAGAAAGTGGCCATGGTGGCTGCCGGGGGCAGGGAGTTGAAGGAAGAGATGTGATGTGGGGGCATTCAGGGGTTGGAGTTGTCCTGGGTGGTGCTACAGGGATGGTTACTGAACATTGTATGTCCTCCCATGGCCCACTGGGTGGACTGTGGGAACGTGTGGGCTATGGTGTGGACCATTGACCATGAGGTACAGCGGTGCTCAGAGATGTATTCACCAAATGCAATGAATGTCTCATGATGATGGAGGAGGTTGTTGTTATGGGGGGAGAAGTGGGGTGAGAGGGGTGGGGGAGTATATGGGGACCTCATATTTTTTGAATGTAACCTTCAAAAAAATAAAGACCAAAAAAAAGATTTTACCATAAATATTAATCACTACTAATTTTCCCCCAGTTTTACTGCTGATTTGTATGTTTTCCTTCATGCAAAATAAAACGTCCTATAGACATTTCCATTGATTGAGTAATAGTCATAGGACTAAAAATGTTAATTCAGCTAACCAAGAATTTAGGGAAACACAACTATATATTTATATCTAGGTTTCTGACACTCTTTTTAATAGATGACTCAAATATTTTTAAAAATTATAATAAGACAAGACAAACATCCTTCACACAAGCTATTCTTTCATTAAATCTTACTCATTAAATATATAACATATATAGTTTTATAGTTTTAAAAGATATATACATAGAGTTAGATATCTACCAAAAGAGGCATAGAATTATGTAGATCAATGTATTTATTTTTAAATATTTTAAATATCTTTTTATAAAGTATATCCAAATACTAGTTATGATATAATCTTCTCAAAAATAATTTCTATAATTTTTTCACCATGCAAGAAATTAGTACAATTATGTTGTAGAAATGTAATTTCAAGATTTTTCTACTAAATAGAAATTTCAGGTATTTTCTTACTTAGAATTGCAATAATGTATATGTGTTGCTTTATCCCCCCAGAAATCCATCATTTATCAGCCACAAAGATCAGCAGAATATTTTGAGCAAGTGTGGGTTTTTTGTATAAGTGAAATATAACCCTTTAAACGATATAGTGAACATTCCAATTAAAGATTTTCCAAAATTTATCACAAATTTTACACTTGAAACCCAAAGTTTGATAGTTTTTACAAAACTTTATAAAAATTGTAGATATTAACTGTTTTCATTGCACTACAACAATTCTATGTTGCATAAAATAAAAGTTAAAATTATTTTCACTTCTTATAAGAAAACATCTCTCAAGCAACCTAACCTGGAGCCAGAACTCAGGATTTACATGTCTCACTAATAGATTAAAATATCAGTATATTTGTTAGAAAGCTTATTTCTTTTTCAACATCCTTCAACTTTTCAATTTTTTTCTGTATTAGCTTTCCTATGGAAGGCTTCTTTAATCATGACATCTACAGAACATTTATTTAAGCCTTAATTATCCCATTTATGAAATTTAATAATTATGCACAATTTACATAACTTAACAGGCTTAACTAGATTTATCAGTCACATAAATATCTTTATATTAAGGCAAGGTATCACTCATGTAAGAAATCTAGAACAGAATTTAGTATAAGACAATGATCTATAAAGGTCAATTGCTTCTTTAAATTTATGATAATAGATGATAGATAGATAGATAGATAGATAGATAGATAGATAGATAGATAGCCTCTATGAAATGCCCTCAACATCAGCCCACAGTAACATCAGCCCATAAATAACAATTTATTAACAATAAGTTTATTGGAGAAAAAGCTACGTTTCTGTCATGGTTATTTTAAAGCTACATAAAATATGTTTTTTTTTTAAATAAGTGAATCAATAAAAAGTTTTCATAGTTTATTAAATTATTGCTTGGGGAATTTGGAGCACAGGCATTTTCCAAAACATAACAATTAATAATAAATGGTCTCTTGTTCTACTGTATATGTACCTACATACCTACCTACCTAGCTAAAATCTGTTTTAAATGAATATTAGTATTGACTACTGTGCTTCTTATATGCCAAAGAAAACTTAGGATAATTAGGTAATTATTTTAAAGATGCTTATTTTATATAAGTAAGATTGAAGCAGAATGAGGTTAAATCCCTTCCCATAATCACATATATAAAGAAGAAATAGCTATAATTTGAACCTACGGATGTTGCTCCTGGAGTCTAGACTTTCAAATACTACATAATACTAATCTCCAAAGAATATTATTAAAAAACTATAAATATTATGTAGATATATATCTCCTGGGGTGGTTTTAGAATGATGAGTCAAGTTTATTTGTTGACAATACCATTCTAAAAAGCACATAACTCAAGAAACCCACATAAGAACCATATGGAATGCTTCCTCTTAACTAAATTGAAAAATTAAACTTAATCATAATTATGTCCTTGTCTGGTAATATTGTAAACCACAAATGGTCATTTTGATAATAAATTAAAAGAGTATAAAGTGCAAAGAAACTAGTACATAATGAACATCCAATATGTGTTAGTTGTAATGGTCATGCTTGTTTAAGAACACTTACAATTTGGCTCTCTTTTTCTCAAGTGTCTAAGATGCTCTAAATCTCTAGAGAAGTTCTGGAAATGAGCATAAAGTTCTTGCTGGGTGATAAGTGCTTTCTTTCATGTTGAAATTATGTATTGTTTTGCCATAAAACATTTGCAACAAGTGGGTTCCTATAGCTGTGTTTCATAGTGGAATATATATAATGATGCTTCTTTATTCTAACATGCATGGCATCTGCAAATAGTTGAAAATAAATTGTATATATGAGTGACTGCTAGACAGAAAAACAAATCCTGAGATCTTTTCACTTCTATATGCATGCAATCGCTTTAAATTTTTTTTTCATTTTTTATTTTCTTTTTTGTTTTCCAACATGTAATCATGAAATATTTTTAAAATAATGGAAAGTTGGAAGAATTTTATAGTTAGTACATAGCTCATAATAGAGATTCTACCCTTAAAACTTGGATGTATTTTATCATATACAATTTTTTTTCAAGATATAGGATTTCTTTATATGTGTTAGATATTAGGATTCTATCAGATATTTGGTTACCAAATATTTTCTCCCATTGGGGAGGCTGTCTTTTCACACTCTTAATTAATTCCTTTGAGTAGCATTGATGTGCAATTGCTTTTAACACTGAAACCTCAACTTTCACCTCTAATAACCTTACTATTCAGAATCCATATTCAAACTGTAGAGGAAAGTGGGAAAAATTCCGACATTTCTTGAATGCTGCTTTTTGTTATATGTTTTTCCTTTTATAATATTATATTATATATTATAATATATATTATAATATTACCACAACAGTTTTCCATTAGAATTATTTCTATTTTTGACTGAAGAAAACTAAGACTTTGAAAAATTAAATAACTTTGCTTAATTTTATCACTTAAAATTGCTTATTGGAATTGGATTTCACTCTCAGAGATGTAATAGTATGAAATATATTTTATATTTTACTGTATTTCTAGAAACTCTCACAGCGTCAACCATACGTTTATGGTAAACGTGAATAACATGTTGACTGGACAGCAGCTATACAGATGAATGAAATACAAATCCAAGTTAGTTTAGGTTACCACAAAAACATAAAAGTGGGGGAGGCAAGATGGTCACCGAGTGAACTTGCCTTTGTGGTCTGTCCCGGGAAGAGACGGCTGGGCATGGCTGCAGGTTCTCCAAGGCGCGGCTTTTTCAGGATTTTTGCAGGGCAGAAGTGCCTGGACATCGATTGGGTGGAAAGTGAACTTAACCAACAACAAGAAATTAGAATAAGAAGGAAAAAAGTGACAAAGAGAAGATATAACACCTATGCAAAAATAACAGCTAATTAACCTCCAAGAGTAGACAAAGAAGCTAAGGAACTGATTAAATCCGTCAAGATAAAGAGATGACCAGAAAGCAACAAAAATCTACAAACCAAACCAGTAATCAGGAAAACATGGCTGAATCCATTCAACAAACCAAAAATCATGAAGAGGAGCAAAACTTTGCACAAGCAATGAAAGATCTCAGAACATTTATCACCGACAAATTTGATGAAGTAATGAAAGAGGTTAACAACATGAAGACATCACTTGGAGGGGAAATTGCAGACATACGCAAAAACATAACAGATATGATGGGAATGAACACCACAGTTCAAGAAATCAAAAATACACTTGCAGCAAATATCAGCAGACTAGAAGAGACAGAGCAGAGAATTAGTGATGTGGAAGACAGTACATCAGAAATCAAACAGATAGTAGAAGGGGTCAATAAGAAGATAGAAAAAATCCAGTTAGGACTTAGGGACCTGAATGACAATGCAAAATTCTCAAACATAGGTATTATAGGCATTCCAGAAGGTGAAGAGAAGGGAAAGGGGTCAGAAGGAGTGTTGCAGGAAATAATGGCTGAAAACATCCCAAATGTACTGAAAGAGACAGATGTGCATATCCAAGAAGCACAGCACACTCCACTAGTCATAAACCCCAACAGGCCCACCCCAAGACATATACTTGTCAAATTATCCAATGCTCAAGACAAAGAGAAAATCCTAAAAGCAGCAAGAGAAAAGAAAACCATCACATACAAGGGAAGCTCAATTAGATGAAGTGCTGATTTCTCATCTGAAACCATGGAGGCAAGAAGGCAGTGGTATGATATAGTCAAGGTACTAAAGGAAAAAAAAAATCCAACCAAGAATACTCTATCCAGCTAAACAAGCATTCAAACATGATGGAGAGTTCAAAATATTCGCAGACAAACAGAAACTGAAAGAGTATACCAACAAGAAACCTCCCCTTCAAGAAATTCTAAAGGGAGTTCTGCAGGAAGAAAGGAAAAAACAGGAAAGGCAGAGTTGGAGGAGAGTATAAGAGCAACAACAACAAAAAAGACAAAAAAATACAAACAAAATATGACAAACACAAATCCAATCAAAATATGGCTAACACAAATAATTTCTTGAAAGTAATAACACTGAATATCAACGGATTAAACTCACCTCTCAAAAGATTCAGACTGGGACATTGGATAAGGAAATATGACCCATCCGTATGCTGTCTACAAGAGACACATCTTAGACCCAGAGACGCATGGAGAATGAAAGTGAATGGCTGGAAAACAATCATACAAGCTAACAATAACCAAAAAAAGGCAGGAGTAGCTATATTAATATCAGACAAAATAGACTTTAAATGTGAAACAATTGTGAGAGACAAAGAAGGATACTACATTTTAGTCCAAGGGAAAATCTGTCAAGAAGATCGAACAATCATAAATATTTATGCCCCTAACAAGGGTGCTTCTAAATACATGAGGCAAATGCTGGAAAAACTAAATGAAACAATAGATACATCTACAATTATAGTGGGGGATTTTAATACACCACTATCAACTCTGGACAGAACATCTCAAAAGAGAATCACCAAAGAAGCAAAACATCTGAACAGTATATTAGAGGAGCTGGATCTAATAGATATATATATAGATCGCTACACCCAAACACAGCAGGATATACATTTTTCTCAAGCGCACATGGATCATTCTCCAAGATAGATCATATGCTAGGCCACAAAGAAAGGCTGAATGAATTCAGAAAGATTGAAATCATACAAAACAATATCTCTGACCACAGTGGAGTCAAGCTGGAAATTTGCAAGGGACAGAAGCCCAGACTTCACACCATGATTTGGAAATTAAACAGCACACTCTTAGAAAAACAGTGGGTCAAAGAGGAAATCTCAAAAGAAATCAATGACTACCTTGAATCAAATGATAATGATAACACAACATACCAAAATTTATGGGATGCAGCAAAAGCAGTACTGAGAGGAAAATTTACAGCCATAAATTCATATATCAAAAAAGAAGAAAGAGCAAAAATTGAAGAGCTAACTGCACATTTGAAGGAATTAGAAAAACAACAACAAAGTAACCCAACAGGAAGAAAAAGGAAGGAAATAACAAAGATAAGAGCAGAACTAAATGAAATAGAAAATAAGAAAGCACTTGAAAAGATAAACAAGACCAAGAGCTGGCTTTTTGAGAAGATCAACACAATTGACAAACCTTTAGCGAGACTAACAAAGAAAAAAAGAGAGAAGAGGCAAATACACAAAATAAGAAATGAGAAAGGCAATATCACCACTGACCCCACAGAAATAAAGACCATCATAAGAGGATACTTTGAAAAACTATATTCCAACAAAAATGACAATCTAGAGGAAATGGACAAATTCCTAGAAACACATAAGCAGCCCATATTGACAAAAGAAGAAATTGATGATCTTAACAAACCAATCACAAGCAGAGAGATAGAATCAGTTATTAAAAATCTCCCAACTAAGAAGAGCCCAGGGCCAGATGGCTTCACAGGTGAATTCTACAAAACATTCCGGAAAGAACTGACACCAATCCTGCTGAAACTATTCCAAAAAATTGAAACAGAAAGAACATTACCCAACTCCCTCTATGATGCCAACATTACCCTAGTACCAAAGCCAAACAAAGACATCACAAGAAAGGAAAATTACAGACCAATTTCTCTAATGAACCTAGACGCAAAAATACTTAACAAAATATTTGCTAATCGTATTCAACAACACATTAAACGAATTATACACCATGACCAAGTGGGATTCATCCCAGGTATGCAAGGATGGTTCAACATAAGAAAATCAATCAACATAATACACCATATAAACAGATTGAAGGAAAAAAATCACATGATTGTATCTATTGATGCAGAAAAAGCATTTGACAAAATACAGCACCCTTTCTTGATAAAAACACGCCAAAAGATTGGAATACAAGGAAATTTTTTGAACAGGATAAAGAGTATATGCGAAAAACCTAAAGCCAACACTGTTTACAATGGAGAAATCCTAGACTCCTTCCCTCTAAACTCAGGAACAAGACAAGGATGCCCACTGTCTCCACTCCTATTTAACATTGTCTTAGAAGTACTTGCTCGAGCACTGAGGCAAGAACCAGAAATAAAAGGCATTCAAATTGGAAAGGAAGAAGTCAAAATTTCATTATTTGCAGATGACATGATCCTATACATAGAAAACCCTGAGAGATCTACAACAAAGATTCTAGAACTCATAAATGAGTTTAGTAAAGTCGCAGGTTATAAGATCAATGCGCAAAAATCAGTAGCATTTCTGTACACCAATAATGAACAAGATCAGGAGGAAATCAAGAAACAAATACCATACACAATAGTAAATAAAAAAATCAAGTACTTAGGAATAAATTTAACTAAAAAGATAAAGAACTTATACACCGAGAACTATACAAGATTGTTCAAGGAAATCAAAGAAGACCTAAATAAATGGAAGACTATTCCTTGTTCATGGATAGGAAGACTGAACATTATTAAGATGTCTATCCTACCAAAACTGATCTACACATTCAATACAATCCCAATAAAAATCAACACAGCCTTCTTTAAGGAACTAGAAAAACTAACTATGAAATTTATTTGGAAATGAAAGAGACCCCGAATAGCCAAAGACATACTGAAAAAGAAAAACGAAATTGGAGGAATCACATTACCTGACTTCAAAACATACTACAAAGCTATGGTGGTGAAAACAGCATGGTATTGGCATAAGGAGAGACACACAGACCAATGGAATCGAATTGAGAGCTCTGATATAGAACCTCACATATACAGCCACATAATATTCGATAAAGCCACCAAACCCTCTCAACTGGGAGAGAGTGGCCTATTCAACAAATGGTGTCTGGAGAACTGGATAGCCATATGTAGAAGAATGAAAGAGGATTACCATCTCACACCTTATACAAAGATCAACTCAAGATGGATCAAAGACCTAAATATAAGAGCCAAGACCATAAAAACCTTAGAAAGCAGTGTAGGGAAACATCTACAGGACCTTGTAATAGGAAATGGATTTATGAATATCTCACCACAAGCACAAGCAGCAAAAGAACAAATAGATAAATGGGACTTCCTCAAAATTAAAGCCTTCTGCACCTCAAAGGAGTTTGTCAAGAACGTAAAAAGGGAGCCCACACAGTGGGAGAAAATATTTGGCAACCATATATCTGATAAGAAACTTATAACTTGCTTATATAAAGAACTCCTATATCTTGAAAATAAAAAGATAACCCATTTAAAAAATGGGAAAAAGACTTAAGCAGACACTTCTCCAAAGAAGAAATACAAATGGCAAAAAAGCACATGAAAAAATGTTCCAAATCTCTAGCTATCAGGGAAATGCAAATCAAAACCACAATGAGATACCATCTTACACCCATAAGATTGGCAGCTATGAAAAAAAACAGAAGAATACAAGTGCTGGAGAGGATGTGAAGAAAGGGGATCACTCATCCACTGCTGGTGGGAATGCAGAAGGATCCAACCATTCTGGAGGACAGTATGGCGGTTTCTCAAAAAACTAGCCATAGATTTGCCATATGACCCAGCAATACCACTGCTGGGTATATACCCAGCAGAACTGAAAACATGGACACAAACCGATATATGTACACCAATGTTCATAGCAGCACTTTTCACTATCGCCAAAAGTTGGAATCAACCCAAATGCCCATCAACAGATGAGTGGATCAATAAAATGTGGTATATACACACAATGGAATACTACTCGGCTGTAAGAACAAACACACTACAAACACATGTGATAACATGGATGAATCTTGAGAACCTTATGTTGAGTGAAGCAACCCAGACATTGAAGGACAAATACTACATGACCTCAATGATATGAAATAACCAAGCTGCCCTAGATAGCAAAAGACTGAACGATAGGCTTACAAGAAATCAGAGGGTGGAGGAAGGATGTGAGCCGATGTCTGCAGGGGTGGAATTTAAGACGAGATGGTGGTAAGTATGAACACAAAGAAGAGATAGAAGGGTGGCAAGGGGTTGCCTCTGGTTGGGGCTTTGTGGGTTTGAGGGTGGCTGGGGAGGGGCGGATGGGTAACATTGCCCAAAAGTGGGGGGAGGAAGGGGTAGCATATGAACACAGGAGAGGTCAGGTGTTGGTGGTGAGTAAAATGCGGAGAAAATCATATCAAAATATAATAAAGAGGGTTACCTGTTTAGAATGCTCGGAGGGGAGGGTCTGATGCAGGACGGGCTCCTGGGCAATGTCTAAATGCTCATTCTGCCAGAGTGGGTGACACCATGGGGTAGAAACCCAAGTAGTGAGAGTGGAGGTGGACCCACATCCTGGGGAGGACTAATGCCATCAAATAGAGGGAACTGTATCCCTCGAGAGAAAGGGTGGCTCCCAGGACATTGGGGCAGTTGAGCAAGTTAGGCCCTGAACACTATTCTATCTATCTCTGGAAGTGGCTCCTTGGGAAACGGAGGTTGGCTGTCACTGTGGGCACCAAGGTAGAAGGGAAAATGGATGTTAAATGTGTGGAACCAAGGTAAATGGGGGGTAAGAGAGGAGTTTCGTGAGAGTACACAAGGATGGATATAAAACATGTAATATTACACCATAACATATAGGAGATGACAGACTGATAATGTAAACCATAATGTAAAACATAGGATAAGTAAGAATGTAAAAAAATGTGTATCCTAAAGTATGCACGACAATGTAAGTACAGATGTCACCTTGTTAGAAAGCTATTGTCTTAGACACTGTACATCACGTTAAGTAAATATGATGTGAATAGGGTGTAAGGGTATCGCTGTGGAAGGGAAAAGGTTTTGTGGTGGATGTATGGGAGTGCTGTATATTATATACATGCATTGCTGTGGTCTAGGGCTCCTGTGAGGAGATGCTCAATAATTAGGGGGAAAAAAAAAGATAGGATGTAGAAGTTTTTCCAAGTCAACACGTATTCTTTATCTAACCTTTAAACCCATCGCTATATGCCATTCCCTAGTAAGGGACCATGACATTATATTGGGCTTCAAATTTCGGGGAGTTCTGGATCACAGAGTGTTTCAACAATGGCAATGGAGGGATACTGGTATAGGATACCATTGACAGGTGATATATGGCTGACAGGGAGCTGTACAGAACATATGTCCAGGGTGCATGGTAATGTTTGGATATACTCATAGTGGGAACAATTAAAAACCACAGCAGGGGGGGGACTGGGTTCCTGGCCAGTGGTGCTCTGTTGTGGTCCCTAGGGGAGCAGCGACAGTCTCCCAGGTGCAGTGGCGGGAACCGGGAGGGAGTGAGGGTTCAACAGTGAGCCCCTGATACTAATGACTATGCTTGTGAGCTGATAAGCCTAAAATAAGAACAAGGCCTAGAGCAGCATTGTGCCTGGGAATTTCCTCCTGTCAGCCTTCATGTTACTCAAATATGGCCAGTCTCGAAGCCAAACTCAGCATGTAAATGCAATGCCTTCCCCCCAGCGTGGGACATGACACCCGGGGATGAGCCTCCCTGGCACCGAGGGACCACTATCAACTACCAACTGATGACGCAACTGGAAAATGACCTTATACGGAACGTTCAATGCGGATCAGCAGAATATCCCTGTCTACATAAAATAACATGACTTTAAAATACTGTTTGACCTAATGTAAGGGGGAAATGGAAAGGAGAAATGAATTTATATGGCTACGAGTCTCTAAAAAATAGTCTGGAGACTGGCAGAAGGATTGCCCTTATGCACAACTGAGCAGAGTCTGAGAGACAGATAAAGCAGATACAACCCCCAGATATTGGTTCCTTTGAGGGCTAAAGAGACCCATGGGAGTTATGGTCATGGCTGATGGGGTTAACTACCAGGTCAGATGGCCCCTCTTTGGAAATGGTGTTTATGTGTGATGAATCTTGACTCAGATGGGATCTCTCTTCATAAGACTTTCATGCTAATGTGCTGGAGGTGCAGTTAGTGTTGGGTTTAAGATATATTTAGGGGATTTGAATCTCTGGACTGACAATGTGATAGCCAGGTCCTGAGCCTCAACAGATCCAGCACCTACAATCTGATTTATTGGACTTACCACACTCAGCTAAGATGGAGTTGAAGAAGGACAACCAACACACCATGGAGCCTAGAGTGATTACAACTGAAAGTGGGAGGATTGCATCCAGCATCCATGTGGAATCTGAGCCTCCTCTTGACATAGAGGTGCAATGGACACAACCAATCCAATATCCACATAGAAGAGGTGGCATTGGATTGGGAAAAGTGGACATGGCGGCTGATGGGTATGAGGAAAGGCAGGAAGAGATGAGAGGTGGAGGCGTCTTTGGGACATGGAGCTGCCCTGGATGGTGCTTCAGGGGTAATCACCGGTCATTGTAAATCCTCACAGGGCCCACTGGATGGAATGGGGGAGAGTATGGGCCATGATGTGGATCATTGACCATGAGGTGCAGAGATGCCCAAAGATGTACTTACCAAATGCAATGGATGTGTCATGATGATGGGAACGAGTGTTGCTGGGGGGGGGGGGAGGTGGGGTGGGGGGGTTTGAATGGGACCTCATATATATATTTTTAATGTAATATTATTACAAAGTCAATAAAAAAACATAAAAGTACACTAATAAAAAAATTCACAATTATGCAATTTTTGTTCAGAAGGCATATTGTTCTAAGTAAAAATACTCTGCTGATTGAAAGAAATGAGAGTAGAAAAAGTTGACATTGAACTATAACATAGTTAAAAGGGAAGTCTCACCTAATAAAAACTCCACATTTGTAATGTATCTGAACAGTGGCTCAAATTGTGCAAAGTTTGCTGGGCCTTTATAACATATTATAGAAAAATCATGGGCAATGGTCTGCTTCCAGGAATGTGCGTGACATATAGAGAGGTAGCTGGCTCTTTCAACCTGAGAGTAATTCCAGAAAAGATCCTTAGCTGAAATTGAGGCCTGGGTACCACACCACAGCTTCCATTACCCATGTGCATTAGTCAGGGTCCTCTAGGGAAATAGAAATGACAGGAGATTCATGTAAATATTATTAGGTTTTTATAAGAATTATCTCACATCACTATGGGAATGGGCAAGTCTGAATTATTTAGGGCAGGCTACAAACAGGGAACTCCAATGTCAGTTTTCCATGAATTCCCCAAAAGAAGCTGGCTAGCAGAAGTCTCCTCTGACTGCTAAAATTACCACTTCTCCTTTTAAATTCTTCAACTAATTGGATTAGACTTCTGTCATTGTTGAATACAAACTCCTCAGTTGATTGTAGACATAGTCAGCCATAGGTGCAATCAACTTACAGATGATTCAAGTACATGAAATATTCCCACAGTAATAATCAGGTTATTAGTTGCTTGACTAAACATCTGGTTACCCTAACCTGGTCAAGTTGACTAATGAAATTAACCATTATAGTTAATCCCTTTTCAGCTCTGCCCCCATGACCATCTCTTTAAACCATATTTACCCTCTAAATAAAGATAATAACATTCTTACTATCACTAACACTAGTCAAGTGTCCTGGTTACAAATGGAAATACACTAACTTTCTCCAAAACAAGGCTAAAGACCTTGAGCAATATTCACTCTTAAACTTTATATACTATAACTTAAATAAAATGACTTGAAGTTAATACAACTACGTCATATGATAAGGGAATAAGATAGGTAAGAAAATAAAGACATTTGCTATATATTCATATACAAACACACACAGATATATATACAAATGTACTCAAAGCAAGAAAAATATTCATAACCATTAGAGTTCTCATTTCTATAAATGGTCACATGGTTATAGCTCATATTTTTAACTACCTTCTTCCACTACCATTCCTTATTTCCTTTACATTCAATAAGCACCTGGCCAGGGTTCTTTATCTAGTGGGGTGAATGACATCTTCATTCCAGAAGTTTCTGACCCATTTGTAGTCCTGCCTGAATGATGGTTGCAAATTTTCATTGAGTTTAATTACAGGGCATGGTAGTATTATGAGACACCTTAGGGGATCTGTATACCAGGCAAACTCTTTTTATCTCCATATTTCTCCTTGGTAGCCAGTATCAACCACCCCTGCCCCTAGAGTAATTCCTTTCTTTGCCTGTTGATTCAGAGACATGAGCTCAAAGAGGCCAAGTGGCTGTCTTAATTTCAATTTCAGTGGAATCATTGTGTCTGGTGGAAGCGCTCCTCCTTTTGGATCTAATACCTGCAAAGCAGCAGAGCTTAAGTTTTCAGGACAGGAAGGGTTGTAGTGCTGCAGCTCTCCACTCTGAGGTGGTACTTGCATGTTATTCAGAACCATCTTTAAACCCATCCTAGTTTTCTCTTTCTCAGTCACTTAACTGTAAGGCAGTGCACAAGAAGCCATAGCTATGGCCTGGGAAAGGGAAGGAATTCTGGAAGGAGTGGGGTCTATGGACATTTGAGCCACTTTCTCATAGATTACTTGTGCTTTCAGGACCTGCTTAGATTGTCTTTTATTTACCACTTCCAGTTTTTAATGGAGTGCTGCTGTGTACACCAAACTTTATGGCTTTGCAGTTTAAACAAGACCCAGTTCATGACAGATGGACCATGGTTCTCACTTGCTCTAACTAACAAGAGACAGTGAGGTGGTCAAGGTCCCTGCAGACTGAATTATGACAATTTGATGCAAGAGTTAATATGCCCCTGATGTAGGACATTGAAGATGTTTACCTGGCCTTTCTAGCTGAATCTACTGTCATCTTCTAAGATGTATCTGTTTACTGCACAGGCCAAACAGGAGGGTTGAATGAGGATGTGGTGGAAATCACTATGTCAACATTCTTCAAGTCCTTAAGGGTTGCACTGTTTAATGTAGTACCTCCAGGAATGTGGTATTACTTTTGATTTACTACTTTGCTAGGAGAGACAGTGCTAGTGACTTCCACTTGACCTATCCTACCATAAATATTCCTCAAACCACAAGTGAAGGAACCAATGTGGGCATTCTTCTGGTTGGTGAGTATATCTATGACAATCATGCAGTCTGGAACTGTGGAAATAACCATAGAATGTGTCTGGAGACCACTGGACCCACTGTTAAATGGACCTGAAATAAATCTACATAAAACACCTGACCTTCATAAGTCGCTACAATGCTGTATCACAGTGCTATTTTGGGTGTTCTGGAATTAATGTCATGCTCAGCCATGTCTAATAATTCCTGAAATAACTGATCATTTCCTTTTACCCAATGCACAGTTACTCTGGTAAAAAGCTGGGAAGAATATTAATAGTTTAAAATTTTACCATCGTAATAGGGTATTTCCCCAAGAGATTCCAGTCTTCCCTTATTTCTAGGGGCTATGAGTTTATAAAATATTCCATGTCTGGGAATTCATAAAGTGGCCATGACTTTTTGTAATTTAAGTTAGAATTTTGTTTACTTGATGTCTGCTTGTACAGATAAAGTAAGAATTTCACAAACTCCCCATCTGTTTTGATTACTTATTTGAGTCTGTTGTCCATTATTGTAGCCAAATCCATCTTGGTTTTGGTGATTAAGTGCTGCAACTTGGTTTCTCCCAACACAGGATCCAATCATCACCATTGTGTTTAAGGATCCAAGTTCAGTGATAGCAGTTCCCACAGTAATAACTTATGTAAGAGAAGAGTGACTACAGAGCTCTTAAAGGATGATGGAGTTCCTCTCTCAAATTTCTCATAGACCTGGTGAAAGGTGTGTCATCTGGACATTCCTGGGATGTGAATTGTCTAATGTGATAATTCCACTCTAACATTCCCATCTCTCTAAGCCTTTGGATCACTTCATCTACATTATACCAGGTTAGTTCTCGCATTTCAACCATAGAAAAAGGAGGCCACCTTTTGGTCCATGTTTCAGTCAATCACTGGAACAAACTTTCAGAGCCCTTTATAAGCACTCAAGCTACAAAATCAAATCCAAAATCACTGTTTAGTAGACCAAAATCAATTAATTCAGCTTGATTCAACTTTATATTCCTTCAACCATTATCCCACACTCTTATTATCTATTCCCACACTTGTTCTCCTGATTTCTGTGTTCATAAATTGCAAAAATCATGGAATTCTTTTGGAGTGTAGCTCATTTACTCATGGGTCATTCCTTGCACCTTACCTTTTGTAACCTCTTAGGGCTTCAGTCTAGTTATAGGTCTGGAAGCAAAGAAGGTGGTGGGAGTGGGTCATGAGAAAAATTAGAAGTGTCCTGTAAGCCTGCTACCTCATTCCATTGCTATTTCATCTGGTGACACATGATGAATCTCTTCAGACAGACGAGTGAGTGTTGTTTCCTCATTGGTGGTGATTACAGATTTATCAGGCACAAAAGGGTTAATGTCTTCAGGTTGAGGCTGGATGGAAGATTCCTTAGTACAGACTGGAGGTCAGGAGGCTGGTTCCTCAGGTCATACCAATATAGGTTTATCTGGCAAAGACAGCAACATCTAGGGTCTCTTAATATCCTCACCACAGTCATTATTAACCCATGTGGCCCTATTCCAAATTTTTACTATCCCATTATTTTCTAATCAATGCCCTTAATATAATTGCAGACACCCTGCAAGTTTGAGGATTTAGTTTGCATTGTCATTCAGCAACCCACACAATAAGACTCTGGGTCTGGTTTTCAGAAATCGCCATTCTGTGGCTACGTAAAATAAGATTTTATTTCGTGATTGACACACATAGAAACTTTCACATCCTTCATGTGGTGCTTAAATTGAGAATCTGAAGATGAGTTTATTCATTCTTTTAACAACTATACCCAGAATTTTGGGGAACAACCAACCAACTTCATTATAAGGGCCATGAGCCTCAGCAGAGTTGCAGCTCTTAGTCTCTGGTTTGTTGGACTTGCACAGGTCAACTAACAGGAAGGTGAAGATGTTCAACCACCATACCAGGAAACCAAGAGTGCCTACCACTTCAAGCAGGAGAATCACACCCATCAATCCTATGGGATCTAAGCCCCCTCTCGATATAGATGTGGAGCAGACATCACCAACCCAGGGTCCACAGGATGGCAGAATAAAATATGGGTTAGAGTGAACTTACTGGTATTCTACTATAGAACTGTTGTGACTAGTAATGGAAGAAATGGTAGCATTGATCCAGAAAAAGTGGCCAAGGTAGTTACTGAGGGCAGGGAGAGGGAAGTAGTGATGGCATATGGGGAAATTTTGGGGACTTGGAGTTGTTCTAAATGATGTTGCAGGGACAGATGCTGAATATTACATATCCTGCCAAAACCCACTGAATGTACTGGGGAAGAGTGTAAACTACAAAGTAAACTATAATCCATGCAGTGCAGCAGTGCTCCAAAATGTATTAACCAAATGTAATGAATGGGCCACAATGATGAAAGAGGTTGTTGATGAGGGAGGAGTGGGGGGATGGGAAGTGGGGTATGTGGAAACCTCATATTTTTAATGTAACTTTTTTTATGACTCATGTACCTTTTAAAAAAGCCAATTTATTATTAAAAATAGATAAATAAAATTAAAAATAAAAAAATAAGTTTTAACTGTACAACACTCTGTTAAGGTATCAAAAAACAAAGAACTCTCACCTAGAGCCTTCTCTCATAAACATTTGAGTGACTGTACGCAGTAGTGCTATTATGCATATCTCTTTTGGCAACTAATGCCATAGACAACCAGTGCCACTTGATTCTTGATAATAGAATAATTAATGCCTTTATATCTAATCAGATTAAAGAACCAATTCCAAAAGCACCACAACCAATTCAGACAGTTCATTCTTAAGATTCTGTTTCTTAAGAAGCACTTCCGGTAGAAAGCTGTATTAGTCAGGGTTCTCTATTTACATATGTAAATATTATGAGATTATTATAAGAATTGCCTTATATGACTTTGGAGATTCCAAGTTCCTATGGGCAGGCTGCAAAGAGAGAACTCCAATGTATTTTTTGATAAATTCCAAGGAGAATTTGGCTGGCTGAAGCAGAGATGGAAATTCTCTCTTCTGACTGCTGACATTATCACTTTTCCTTTTAAACTCTTCAACTGATTGGATGAGACCTTTGTCATGGAAGACAATCTCCTAAATTGATCATAGATACAACGTTTGATGATTTATGTCAGAAAATGTACTCAAAGTAACAATTAGGCCAATGTTCAGTTGACCAAACTACTGGACACCATAACCTGGCCAAACTGACACATGAACTTTTAACCATTATACCATGGAATTTTGGGTTCCTGAAAAATGGTGAAAGTAGTTGTTCTCAACAGCAAGTCCAGTGAAGTCACATGACATCTTAGGGCATAGACAGATGCCAATATTATTGGATATTTTTTGTCTAGAATTTCTGGATATTAGAATATAGAATATCTTATCATCCTTTATTGGGAAACAAGAGTTGGTATAGCTGCCTGGAAGTTGGTTTTATATGATAATCTTTTAAGATGGTGCTTTGCAGTTGCAAGAAATCCTTCTGAACTTCACTCTTAAAGGTTGTCAAATGAAACATCCTCACTGAATTTGAATCTGGTTGGTCTGTTGGTAATGATTCACTCACATTTGGCTCCCAAACACTGCCAATTATGGTTTGTCTTTTGTTATCATCCCTAAAACCTATCTCTGCAATTAGAGCTCCTGTTTCCTATCCTTACAGTATATTTCAATTTTCTATTCTAATTGTCTATTCTTATAGTCTATTTCACCACCGACACATACAGAATCTAATAATACTAATCAAACTAATTATGATAGTAGTGATAAGTAAAACACTGAACATTTATTGTGTGACCAGAAATTTTCTTAGTTTTTCATAAGTCAGCATATATTAATTTAGACAAAACTAGCTAAACTAACAAATACCCAAAGACAATCAAGGGTAAAATATTTGTGAACCAAAATCAGACTCACTTCTTTTATTCTCTATACAAAGTCATTTTTTCTTTAATTTTAAAGAAGCTTTAGATTACATAAATGGTACTTCAAACATATAGGGGATTCGCATACACATAACCCTTCCCCCTGCCACACTTTTTCCCAATAGCAACATCTTTCATTAGTGTGGTATAACTGTTTACAATTAATGAGGACATATTGATATAGTTCTACTAACCATGGTCTAAAGTTTATATTATGGTTTATACTTTGCACCACTCAATTTTATAGGTTTTGGCAATATGTATAATGACCTGTACCTGTCATTGCAGTGTCATTCAGAACAATACCAGGGTACAAAAATGCCCCCTGTTACACATATTCTTCCCTCTCCCTCCCCTCAGAACCTCTGGTAACAACTGCCTTTATATCAGTGCTACGTGTTCTTCCATAATTAGAATAATAATAAGCCTACTTTAGTCCATAGTTGCATTTCTTCATTATGTTGGTTTATAACTCAATTTTGAGGATTTTGGGATGGTGAAGACTGCTCTGCTTCTGATTGAGAGGAGGCATAGATCCCAGGAGACAGATGAATGAAACTATCTTATTTGCAGTTGTAGATACTTTCTGTTTTTTGGGATGGATGTTTTCCAGTATCATCCTTTTGTTAGTTGTTCCGGGGAAGTCCAATAAGCTGGAAAGTAGGTATTAGCTGTAACTACTGAGATTCAGTACACAACTGGCATATGAACAGATGGAAGATTTGTCTCTGGCATACACATATAATGGACATAGTGCTAATTATAGGTTCAAATAAAAGAGGAATAAGAAACATGTGTAGGAAAATTATGAATGCGTTCAACTCTGATATATTGGTTATCATATATTCCAAGGAAAGGCCTACTGACAGGATGCTGAACTCCTAGGTTGTCTGCCCTGCCTCTATTGTGTAGGTGTCTCTAGAGCCCTCAGAAGCCCCCCTGTTTGAGGCATTGTTTACTGTGGCAGTCAGTGAGATCCTCCGAATATATGCATTAAGTGGAAGCTATGAAATGAACTCCTGACTCACTATGAAAACTCTTAGCCATAAAAAACTCATTTGTATTTAATATTTCCCCTTTTGGATCAAGAGCATTTTCCAAATGCATTGCTAGTTGGCACTTGGTAATAATCTTTTTGTGACAGGGAATTTATCACCAGGATTCATGCCCCACACCAGGGGTGAAGGTAGTGAGTTTATATGCTGAGTTTGGCTTAGAGAGAGGCCACATTTGAGCAACAAGGAGGCTTTCAGGAGGTAATTCTTATGGAATATATAATACTAGGCTAAGTTTCAATTTCAGAAGAACAAGGTTCATATGTGCAAGCATCAATTTCAAGGGTCTGATGTTTTGGTCTGTCATCCTCTGCTAGGCTCTGCCCATGTTCTCTAGGGATTCTTGCCTTTCTATTAGAGAATGCAGCAGGACTCCTCAGGATGGGAATTCAATATTCTTTTGGTTATTTTTTGGTCTCCACACACCAAGACAACACTCAATGACCACTTGAACGTATTCATATTGCATAGAGGCCTGCCCCAGGTGCACCCCTCCCATTCATGCCCCCACTGCCAACACCCTGCCCCAGTGATCCTCCACTGCCACAGTTCTGACTCTTCCGCAATCCAAAACCTCCCCCAAAATAAAGACAAATAAATTTAAAAAGAAAATAAATAAATGAATAATTTAAAAATTAAATTAAAAAGTTTGCATTGTGACTTTCATCACCATAAGATCTGTTGTATTTTATAAACAGTAACAATTTCTTCTGTATGCTTCCCCAGTGTATTTTTTTTTTCACTTTATTTTAAAAGAAGTTTAGGTTACAGAAAAGTCACAGAAAATATGAATGATTCTCAGGTAATCTGCCCCATCACCTTCTCACACTTTCCACTATTAATATCATCTTACACAAGTGTGGTCCATTTGTTACAATTGATGAACAAATATTGAAGCATTGCCGCTATGTCAATGGTTTACATTACAGCTTACATTCTGCACCATACACTTTTAGAGGTTCTAACAAAAGACATAATGACCTGTATTCATCATTGCAAGATCATGCAGAACAATTCCACTGCCCTAAAAATGCCCCACACTCCATCCATTCTCCCATCCCCCTCCCCTCAGAACCCATGTTAACCACTAAGTTTCAAGTTTTGAAGTTAAAAAACTGCTATAGTTACAAGCATTCATTTTGAGGACTTGATATACTGGTCCATCTTCTCTTACTAGTACTGCCTATGTTCATAAGAGACTCTTTCCCCTGTATTTGAGAACACAGCAGGACTCCCCAGGATGCGAGTTTAATGTTTTCTTATTTATTGTGTGGGTCTCCACCCACTGCAATAACACTATGACAAGATGAACTCTTTAATATGGATAGAAGCATGTCTCAGGTGTTCCATAAACCACATGTCCCCCCACCATTGACACCCTGTTCCAATAAACCTCCCATGATATATTTGCTGAAAGAGCATTCCTACCATTGTAGTTTAATCACAGACCTACAAGTTCCCTGAGTTCACCTGTTCCTTCCCCCAGCTCACCCCCCAGTTCCAGCCCAACACCACCCTCTGCTCGCCCTCACATTCCAGCACCATCAACCCAACTTACATCCATGCACCACTATCACCCCATCCACTGTCAAACCACCACCTCCCATTTTAAAGAAATTACTCTCACAGTACATAGGTTTTCCTTGGTAATCTTCATAATATCTTCAAAATGGAGGTAGGTAACTCTTCTGAGAAAATGTATTAATGCAATTAATTTATGAAGAAAAGAGCTATCAGTTTTTTGTATATGAAGTTGTTCACTGCTTCTTTCCCTCATTTCCTCAAATTGCAATCTTAAACATGTTACACATAGAAGAAAAATTTCATTTGCTAGTGCTTGACAAGAAAGCCCATATTGGCACTCACATTGGAATCCTTTAAAATATCAACCTTTTTAGATCCAACGTTATATTGTCACGACCGGCTACCCAATTGGACAGCAGACTTCTTGGCTCCTGTTCTAAAATACACAACTCTACTGTATTTTCACTATTTACTATAGAACCAAAGTCTATTTAGTGTTGTTTGAGCATCAGGGACTTGTATATTGCCTTTTCATCTTTTTCTTTGTTCAAAGGAAAATCATTTATCTCCCTTAGGTATTTGATTCAAGTAAGTTACCTGATGACATGTCTTTTTTTTTGTGCACCTAAGTCTTGAATGTACTCATTGGAATTACTCAGCAAAGAGAGGATAAAATTAATTAAGTCACTCTGTTAAGTTTTATTTTTCTTTGCTTGACCTCTAAATGCTCTCTGCTCCTCTTCTCTCTAAACCACTGATAGTTTTTACTGATTCTTGTTCTCTATTCTTGGAGATTAAAGTACTTAACATGGTCTTCCACAATCTGAGTATCTCCCTCTTAAATTTCCTCTTGTTTCCCACAATTATCAATGTTCATTTTTCCAGCACTTCTTTTAGTTTTTCAAATGAAATATTCTCTTTATCTTTCACTTCTGATAGATTTCAGGTTTTCATGCATGATTCAATGAGTAATGACAATGGAATAAATCCACTTATGTTTACTTGATGCAACAGATATATCAACATGTATATTGTAAGGATAAGAAAACAATGCAAAAAAATAAACTATCTTGCATGTAAATATAGTTTCTTTTATAAACTTTTTGAAATTTAGCATATTTAAGTATGTGAAGACTGAAAATATTAGTGAAAAGCTCATGGTGATCTTTGAATAAATCAGACTGAGGTTTCAGTTTTGATGTTTTAAAACCAGGAATATCTTAATGTGCTTTTTCCCCTCCAGGCATTTTATGTCTGTCTATCTACTCATAATAAAAAGTATATTTGAGGGGAGCAGATGTGGTTCAAGCAGTTGAGTGCCTGCTTACCACATGGGAGGTCCTGGGTTCTGTCCCAGTGACTCCTAAAATAAACAAACAAAGAAGAAACCAAACAACAAGGAAATAAACAAAATAACCAACTCAGGGGAACTGATGTGACTCGGTGGTTGAGTGCCTACATATGAGGTCCGGGGCTTAATCCCCAGGGCCTGATACCTAAAAAAAAAAGTATGTATGAAATAAGAATTGTTGCTAAAGCATATTCCCAAGTTTTCTATCATATGCATCTTTATTTTACCCCAGAGTATCTATCATATAAATATTATCTGAGATACAGCTTATAAAAGGATTAAACAATGCAATGAATATTGAGATTTTGTATGTAGTTTGAACTATTTTTATTTATACATACAGAAAATAAAATTAATATTTTTCAGCTTTCTAATTTGATCAAGCTTGAAAAACCATAAATCTAGTGATTTTGTTCTTTATGTGTTTCCAGATAAAATTATTTATGGAGCATATTTTGCTTATTTACTCTTTCTTCAAAGGAATATATAAAGGTTAACATATTCTAAAGCATATTAAATGGCATATATTTTTTCCAAGAATAAAGTTAATGAAAATATTTCATTTACTCAAAAGTCGATTCACAGTGCATATAGTATCTAAAATTATTAAAATGCCTTGCCAAGAATTATTAAATAGAAGTTCTTTAAATTAAATGCAATGAATGTCTCATGATGATGGAAGAGGTTATGGTTATGGGGGGAGGAGTGAGGTGAGAGGGGTGAGGGTATATGGAGACCTCATATTTTTTTAATGTAACATTAAAAAAATAAAGAAAGATAATGAAATAAAGATTCAGGCAGAAATATTAAATTACATATCTAGCTTTTGTTCACTATTATTTTCAAATCAAGGAAAAAAAACCAACAAAAAACCTGTAATTGCCTACTCATAGTCCTATCATACAATCTTCTCTTCATATAAACTAATTTCAGAGTTAAAGTTAAATAGTGGTAAATTTAAGCAGGATTCAAGAAATGATTCCCATGCAAACTACATAGAAAATTTTACCAAGATTATTCTTGACAAATCTTGGCTATGATCCAATTTTTGCTAATACATTAAAAAAATTAAAAGTTGTTCTCAACTTATTTCCATTCTCTGGAAAAAATAATGTCTTCTCAAGTCTTTATCTAAACACCCTTTTATAATCTGTAAAATACACTTTCTATCTATCTGATACCCTTTAATATGCTAATCCTTCCTGGCTACTCTTTCATTTTTTTTCTTTCATCAGTATTGCAAACTATTTGTCAATTCATTGATCATTTTAAAGAACCAACTTTTGGCATTGATTTCAACCTTTTTTAAAAAAAATATATTGTCTATTTCATTTATCTCACTCTAATAATTTTATTTCTTTTCTTCTGCTGTTTTTTTTTAAATTTGCTTTTAAAGATGTTTTAGATTACATAAGTCTTACATGGGAAATATAGAGAATTCCCATTTAACCTCACCCCTACCCCCTTCCACACTTTTTCCCATTATCAACAGCTTTCATTACTGTGGTACATTTGTTATAATTGATGATCACTTATTTAAGTATTGTTACTAACCATGGTCTATAGTTTACATTATGGTTTACACTTTACACCACACAATTTTATAGGTTTTGACAATATGCACAATGAACTGTATCTGTCATTGCAAGCCATGTAGGACAAGGCTAATGGCCCAATGCTGCCCCATGTTGCACTTATTCTTTTCTCTTCCTCCCCTCAGAATCTCTGGCAACCAGTGCCTTTATATCAATTGTAGAAGTTCTTCCATTACTAGAATAATTGTAAATCTACTTTAGTCCATAGTTGCATTCCCCTGTTATGTTTGTTCATTCCTCAATCTTGAAAATGTTGAGACGTTGATTCCAATTCTGCTTCTGATTTTGAGGTGCATTAGATCCCATAGGTCAGATAGGTAAAACTGTCTTGCTTGCAGTTGTCGATACTTTGTTTTTTTGAAATGGATATTGTCCATCATCATCCTTTTCTAAGTTGTCAAGTCAAATGAACTGGAGAGGAGGGGCTGGCTGCAACTCTGCTGAGATTCAGAACTCAACTGGCATATGAACAGGTGGAAGACTTAAGTCTCTAGAACACATATTTAAAGGGTATAGTTCTAAGTATAGGTTCACATAACAGGGGCATAAGAATTGTGAGTAGGAAAATTATAAATGAGTCTAAGTTTGAAGCATTGGGGGGATATGTTATTATTATATAATAGGTTATTGTATATAATATAGAGAGAATAGGTTATTATTATATCTAAGGCCCACTGACAGGGTGTTGAATTTCTGGGATTGTTTGCCCTTCCTATAGTGTCCAGATGTCTCTAGAGCCCTCATGGCTTGAGTCACACTTTACTCAGCAGTCAGTGAGATCCACCTAAATTAAGAATAAGCGTAACCTCCACAATGACCTCCTGACTCACTTTGAAATCTTTTAACCATAAAAATTCATGTATATTTAATATTTTACCCTTTTAGACTAGGTCTTTATATTAGTCATTCAAAGGGGTGCTGATGCAAAGTACCAGAACTCTTTTGGCTTTTATAAAAGGTATTTATTTAGGGTAGAATTTACAATCACAAGGCCCTAAAGAGTCCAACTCAAGGTACCATAAGAGGTACTTTCTCACCCAAAGTCATTGGCCACGTATTTAAGCAAAGTGACAGGCAGTGTCTATAAGAGTTCAGACTTCCTTTATCCTCTTAAATCTACATGGTCTCAGTTTCTTCCAATATCAGCTGTAAGCTGGGATAAGTATTATCTCGTCTCTCTCCCTGAGCTTGTTTCTCTCTGGGTTTAGCTGCTCGGGGCTCTGGTCTCTGCAGCTACAAACTATCAAACAAATGGCCTTTCTTTCTTCCCAGGGCTGCAGGCTTCTGTTTAAATGAGCTGTCTTTTGTGTTCTCCTTCTCCACACATTTACTTCTCATGACTCCAGCATCAAAACTCCAAACTCTCTTTTCTGCCACATAATTTTCTCTGTGAGTTTCCACTCACCAAGGGGTTGGGGACTCAACATCCTACTGTTGTGGCTCAATCAAAACCCTAATCATAATGTAATCAAGTAAAAGTGAAACATATAAATTTAATACAGTCAAAGCAGAACATACCCAGAGGAACAGACCAGTTTACAAATATAATCTAATATCTGATTTTGGATTTCATAAACAATGCCAAACTGCTACAGCCTTTTT
Source organism: Dasypus novemcinctus (assembly GCF_030445035.2). NCBI lineage: Eukaryota > Metazoa > Chordata > Mammalia > Cingulata > Dasypodidae > Dasypus > Dasypus novemcinctus. Next base: position 58,837,508 of record NC_080673.1, read on the forward strand.
CTAGGCATGACTAGTTGGCACATGGTAATACTCCCTTAGTGCCAAGGAGGTTAATCCCAGGGAGTCATGTCCTATGCCAGGGGGAAGGTAGTGAATTTATACGCCGAGTGTGTTTTAGAGGCCACATTAGAGAAACAAGGAGGCATTAGGAGGTAACACTTAGGCAACATGTATTACTAGGCTATTTCTATTTCACAAGAACAAGATTCATAAATACTAGCATCAGTATCAAAGGCCTGGTCTTTGGTCCTCCTTCACTAGTCACTTTCCATATACTCTAGAGTTTATTGCCACTCTATGGGAGAATGTAGCAGGTTTCCACAGGAACAGATTTCAATATTCCATCAGTTATTTTGTGGGTCTCCATCCACCAAAACAACATCTTATGATCACTTGATCACATACATATTCTATATAGACATGACTCAGGTGCACCCCTCCTAACATATCCCCCAACACTGACACCTCGCACCAGTCATCCTTCCCTGCCACAGTTGCAACTCTTCTGCATTCCTAAACTTCCCCCACAATGAAGCCATAAATAAGTAAATAAATAAATAAAAATACACAAAAAAAATAAATAAAATAAAATTTTTCATTATATCTTTCATCCATGTGAGATTTTTTATCTTTTTTTGGGCAATGATTTTTTTTTTTCCTGTATGTTTCCCCAGGGTCTTTTTTATTCACTTTATTTTCAAACAAGCTTTACGTTATGGAAAAGTCACATAGAAAAGATAGGACTTTACATATATATACATATATATTCTAAAGAATAAAAAAAGTGTCTATTCTATAGAATAAAAATGTGACTTTGAGAAATTTGAGGAATTTTTAATTGTTTCAAACTGTATGTTTATGCCTCAAAAGGTAGGAAGTTGTTCCCACAGAAAGGTAATCTCTACCCAACCCTAAATCCTTTAGGCTTGTATTATGAATAGAAAAGAGGAGATTAAGAGCATATTAAAAATAATATTTGAAAACCAATTCTTTCATGAAGTTTGTAGAAAGTGTGTCTTCCCAGTAACACTTCTCCCCCATTTTCTCTCTTTGATTCCAGAAATGCAGGGAAGTATGATAATGGTCCTTACAGAATATGCTACAACAGAATAATAGTTTGCACAACTTATAGCCAAGAAATTCAAAGTACTCTACCAATTCTATCTCATTAATTGCACCAGCTGTGATGAAGAATGAACAATTCAGACAAAATAAGAGAAAACAATCTTAACTCTTCTTTTTGATACTTTTCTGTGGATAATCAGGTGGACTATATTGGAGAATGATCCACATGCTCTTAAGAAGAATTTTTATCCTGATGTATTTGGGTGTAATATTCTGTATAAGTTTATTAGGTCTATATCCTCTAACATATTATTCAAGATCTTTGTTTCTTTAGTGACCCTCAATCAAGTTCTCCCTAATGGTGATACTGGTGTAATAAAGTCCCCACAATAATTGTAAAGGTATCTATTTATTCACTTAATTTTTCCAATGTTTGCCTCAAGTATTTTGAGGCACCCTGGTTAGGTACATAAATGTGTATAATTGTTCTTTCAACTTGATAGCTTACTCATTATATTAATATATAGTGCACTTCTTTGCCTCTTGCAATAATTTTACATTTAAAGTTTATTTTGTCTGAAATTAGTATAGCTACTCCTGCTCTCCCCTAATTTTGTTGTTATTGTTTGCCTCTAAAATAATTTTCGAGCCATTCACTTGCAACCTCCTTGCATCCCTGGGTCTTAGATAAGTTTCTTGTTGATATCATGTAAATGGGCCATATTTCCTTATCTGTTCTGCCAACTTGCATCTTTCAGTTGGACAGTTTAATCCATTAATAGTCATTACTGTGAAGGCAGTACTTAGCTATTTCTTTCTTTAGGTTTATATATGTCATGCTTTGTTTTTATTTCTCTTTTTCTCTTTTTAGTTATTCTTACTAATACTTTCCCTTTCTACACTCTCCTCCAACCTTCTCTTGCCTATTATTTTTCCTTTAATCCTGCAGAACTCCCATTGGTATTTCTTGAAAGACAGGTTTTTTTGTTAACAAACTCTCTTAATTTCTGTTTATCTGTGAATATTTTGAACAGTCTCTCTCATTTTTTAATACCAGCTTTGCTGGATAGAGAATTTTTGAATGACAGTTTTTTTTGTTTGTCTTTTATTTTTTTCTTTTAGCACCTCACCTATGTCATAGCACTGCTTTCTCACTTCCATGGTGTCAGATGAGAAATCAACACTTAATTTTATTGAGCTTCCTTTGTATGTGGTGAATCTCTTTGCTTTGATTCCTGTCAGTATTCTCTCTTTATTTTAAGCATTTGAAAATTTGATAAGTATGTGCCTTAGGGAAGGCCTTTTATAATTTACGCTGTTTAGAATATGCTGAACTTCCTTGACATGTTTACCCATAATCCTCATAAGAGTTGAGAAATTTTTAGCTATTACTTATCCAAGATTCCTTCTGCCCCCTTTCCTTTCTCTTCTCCCCCTGTGATGCCTATAATGTGTATGTTTCTTTGTTTTGTGTTGTCATTCAATTCCCTAAATTTTTTCTATCTTTTTATCGATCTGTTCTCTCTGTGTGATATCAGATATACCATCTTCAATATCACTAATTCTTTCCTCTGATTGTTCAAATCTGCTGTAACGTACTTCCAGCCTATTTTTTATTTCTTATATTCTGTCATTCATCACTATCAGATATGTTATCTTTTTATGTATATTTATGGTTTCTTCAGTATGTTCTCCCATTGCCTTCCTAATATCCTTTCTCTCTTCCTTCACTTCATTAAGTTGATTCATGATTTTTTTTTGGACATTCTTGATGACTTGTTCCACATTCAGCATCTCCTCCTGTTTTAAATTTGTTCATTAGACTGGGCCATGTCTTCCTGTTTCTTAGTATGGCTTGCAATTTTTTTGCTGGTATATAGACATATGCTTATCTTGATGGGATTATACAGATGATGAGCTTCTCTTTCTACTCTGTGGTTTTAATTTATTTTGTTTTTGTTAAGGTTCCTCTTTGACAACTAGCTCCACTTATTCTATATCATTGTATTTATCCATGTTCCCTTTAAAAAATATTAATACCATGGAAAAAGAGAGAAAATAAAATGAATAATAGTAATAATAATAAAAAGGATAGAAAAAGAACTTTTAAAGAGCCAGGGAATAAATAAGTAATAAATGTAAAAAAAAATCTTAAAAATTACAAAGGAATAAGAATACAATAAGTGGAATAAAAAATGCAACAAGAAAAATATTTGAATAAAATAAAGCAACAGAATGATAAGAGAAGAGGAAAATAAAATGAAGTCCTAACGAGAGAAATTGGAATGAAAGACACAGTGGAAGAGGGAAAAAAATGAATGAAAGAAAATTAAGGAGAAAACAAAAGGAATCAGAGAGAAAAAGTGAAAATGAAAACAAAACAAAAACAAAAACAAAAAACAATCTAGGAAAAACAGGCTTCCATCTTAGGTCCCTAGGAAATGTCCCGAGCTGCTGTTGCTCATCAATTTATTCCCCTGCAGCCCACCCTCCACAGGTAAGGTAACCAGTTTTAGAGAATAAAATGAAGTACAAAAATAAAATAAAATAAAAATATAAACTAACAGATAAAATATCTAAAACAAAGTAATCTCAGCCTATAAGTTCACTGTCACAAGGTGCCAGCAGATGCCTAACAACCAGCTGGATCAATTTCTGTATCCTTTCTTTTTGGAGCTATTGGGGATTGAGCCAGGGACTCAGTATATGTTAAGCAAATGTTCCTCCAATGAGCTACACCCACTCCAAAGGTTAGGTAGGCTTCTGAAAACTTATCTGGCTCACCCCACCCTCTTTATCCTCTGTCAGGTTGGGCTTCTAACAGTTGCTGGCTATCTCTTCTGGCTTCCTTTTCTCCAGAGCAGTTAGGCACTTGTTCACCTACCCTCTCAGTGACCTAGTTGTTTTCTTTCCCAGTGTCAGTGGGTGCGACAGCCTTTTGGATCAGATTCTCCCTTCCCTCTCCCTGGGACCACTTCAGGGCTGGCTAACATCTTTGTTCCCCTCTGTTCTGGCTACACTATCTCCCCTCACCCTTACACCTCTCTCCTGATTTTGCTGGTGCCATCTCAAACTTATTTTCCTTTCAGCTCTCTCATGGGTAGGTATCTGGGCTGGCTACAGCTGAGATTCCAAGTGGGCTCAGCTGGCCAAACTTACTGAAGAAAAACCTCTCTCTACTCTCTGCCAGACCCCTTTTCCTCACAGGGAGGAGAACATTTTTTTCCCCTCTCAGTTGTATGCAGGAAGCCAGGATGTTAATTGATGCTATTTGCCTTGAGGGTGGGGTATGTGTATCATTCCTAGCCACAGGAATGAATAAGTGTTGGGTCCAAGCTCTTCAGCCAGAGGGGGGAGTAGGGCCATTAACAAAGAAAAAGGCATGTGGAATCATGGAGAGTTTATGCATATTGGGTTTATTCCATGTTCTTTCTTTCCCTTCCTCTGCTCTCTCTCTTCTGCTCCTTTAAGTTTCCTTTGTTCTCCCTAATCCTCTGTTTACATGGGAGCTGCTTTTATATTACTACCATCAGGACAAATGATTGGCTCTAACAGTGACATACCTATCATGTTCATATACTGATTAGCTGGCACATGTGTTGGTGGAACCAAGCCCACCCCAGAAGTTGCTTGCAGTTTTGCTGTGTCACTGTTTCCCAGAAGTGGCCAAGACTTATCCAGGATGATTAGGCTGTTTAACTATTGGGCTCTAGCTCCCCTACATTCCATCCTTTAAACAACAGCTGGTGTCTTAAGGGCTTGCTGCTGCAGGGCCACACCCTGGGCCCAAAGGCCACAGCAACAGTATAAGGCACAACAAAACTTAACTAAGAAAATTACAAAACCAATGCTGATTAACATGACCCATTTTCAAATGGATCTCAGATGTTCCCACATCTTTGGCACATTCCACCAATACCTGGTTCAACTATTGCCTACAGTATGATTACAAAGAAACTAGGGGGTCCATCCTGCTATTCTCTGGGAATCAGTGGCATGTATTCAATGCACTGGGGTACTATTTCCCTTAATGTTACATGTTCAGCTGGAAGCCACCCCCACCCATTGTAAATAGCATAACCCACTGGGGGCCTGATGATGTCCATATCTCTGTGGAGCAGTACTTCTATTTGTCTTCATATTGCTTCCCATTCTGGTGTGAACTGGCCAGTTCTCTGAAGCCATGTCCAATTACCCTTGGTCATAGGGATGATGGTCCATGGAAGGCCTTCTGCTCCTGCTGGCTAGTCAGTGCATACCCAGTACTTGGTTACATTGTGAACATGGGCATAGGTATGAGCCCATGACAGCACAGTATTGGCTACTGTCAACCTGGGTGGAAAGACCATAGGGCCAAAGATACCATTAGAGGTAAATTGCATCCCTCAGGCAATATACATGTCACCTGTTCATCTTGGGACAGAATGGTGGCAGGCACTGGTGGCTACCCTAGTCTGTAATACCATACCTTATCTCCTTGCACTAAAGTCAACCACAAAGGGGATAACTCCACTGGGAGCAATGGTATGGGCCACATTTGTAAGACAAAAGTTCCCTTCAGAAGGGTTCCCCTTGAGTTTTCAGACAGTGCAACTCATATCTCACATGGCAATTTACAAACCCATAGTGCTGCAGTAAATCCCTTTTTCACACCATCTTCATATAGTACAGGAAAGCTCTCCAAGTGGGGACTTCAGTTACAAGAGTCCATGGCCTTGTCCACACCACTGTTTGTCCTGACCCTCAAGGCAATGGGGGCAGGTAATACGAAAGTTCCATCTAAAACTTTAGGAAAAGCAAGAGATTCTGAGGTATTCTTTATTATCCCCTTACAACCAAATCTAGTGGCAACTGCCCCATTCACCATGACTGCTCACTTAGAAAGTTTACTTCCCACAGCAGGCAGGTAGCCCATCCCTGCAAGGCTGGCTCCTTTAGAGAGATCATGCATAATTTTTCCTTTAATAAGCCATTATACCATTCAATTATGACTGCAGACTGCAATTGATATGGAACATGTAAGTGCCAATCAATGTCTTCTTTTTTTGCCCAGGTTTGCACTTTGTAATCTCTGAAATCAGTGCCTCTGCCACTCCTCACTTCAAGGGAATGACTATACTGGACACTCAAAATATTCAGTGCCACAATAGTACTCTTTTGAGTGGCTCTTTGGAATGGAAGGGCAAAAACTAAACCTGTGTTAGTACATCCTCAGCTGTAAACAGGAACTTATATCCTTTATCAGAAGGCAGGGATCCACTATAATCTGCCTGCCATACTGTACGGGTCTATCTCCTTGCTTTACAAGCTCCTCTTTCACAGACATCAGACATCTATATGGGTATTATATGGCTCACAGGCTGTAACCATGTTCATTGCTCTGTAGTTGTTAACTGGATACTGTATTACCCGCCTAGCTGAAGGAGGGTTCAAACCCCAACATGTTCCATGTACCCATGTAATCAGGTGGCCTGTCCATCTATCTGACAGTATAAAGCTCTTGTGCTAGACTGTCTGTAGCATCATTTCCTGGGCTTATGAGATGTTTGTGCCCTACAACATGACAAACAGTTATGCTGCATTCTTGTCCTTTGGACCATAAGTCCTTCCACAAATTTTGTCCTCAGAGAGGTCTTTTACCAATCATCCATTCTTGCTGCTCCCACTGGGGCAGCCATAAAGTTAGTCCTTTGTATGCGGCCCAACTGTCCGTACACACAGGAAGCTGTCATGTTCACATGTTCATGCATTATAACTAGCCACATGACTCTCAGTTCAGCCCGCTGGCTGCTTTGACTAAATCTGGTTTCAAACCAGATATCTTCTGTATCCACTCAGATACCTACAGTAGTCCAAGACATTGCCATGCCTTTTGCTGAACTCATCTGTGTACCAGACATTCGCTGGTATAGTGCGCATTCCATCTTTGTATGGGCTAGGTTTTACAGTCTGCCGACCAAGAGGCCCTCTGGCTGAGTCAATTTGAATTTCTCTACTGATCCTAACACTTCCTGTAACTGTGCAACAAGGGGCAAGTACTAAACGTTGCCCACTGTTTCAGATATGCACAGCATTTGGCCAATGTGGGCATCTAAGACACACCAATCCTGGCAGCATTCAATTATGAATGTACCCATCCTGCCACAGAGAGGGAGGTTCATACTAGGACTCATTGTGGTCCTGTAAGTGAGGTTGCGGCTCACTGGGTGAGGAGTCCGCAGAGGGGCCGCAGGCAAGTAACGACGAGGGGAAGAACCCACACGGGAGACGGAGACGAGGCTGATGGCGCAGGTCTGATTTAATGAGGAAGTGCTTGACAATATAAGCCCGAGGGAACGGGGGTGGGGCTAGCATGGGGTGAGAGCGGATTGGTGAGCACGGGCAGAATACCCTTATATGGCCAGGAGATGCAGCTCTGCAGACTAGTGGGTGGAGACGGGGCAGAGGTGGGCCAGCGAGGGGGCGTAGCCGGGGGCAATGTGAGGGCGGAGTCATCCGTACCAGGTGGAGTGCGTAGTCACCCATTCCCGCCACCCCTCCCCGGCAGCTGTGGCACCTTACAGCTGCCCCGGGCTGGCCACAGAGGTTAACCATACCTTGGCCTGCTTCCTTTCCTCATGTAAGCACTGCACAGGCATGAAGGGCAGCATACCCTGCCACTAACTGGTGTTCAATGAGAAAATAGTGGGGTTCTGCCCTTCCCATATTTGGGACCAAAATCCTATGGTCACCCTGTGTTTCCAGTGTGTTTACCAGAGGGCCCACTCATACCCAGCTTCATGACAAGTGACATTAAGTTAGAAAGGCAGCGAATGATCAATAACTTGCAAGGACTGAGCCTGACCTACTGCCTGCTTGGCAGCTTGAACTGCATGTTCATGAGTATCAGTCCAACCCCAAACATTTCTCTTCTTCTGGAAGGCATACAATGGGCAAAGTATCTGTGCCAAAAAAGGTAAAAACACTTTCCAGTACCCAAATAAACCAATAAATGCCTGTAACTGTTTTACAGTTGTAGGTCAGGGGTACACTTGTACCTTATCTATTACTGCCTTAGGAAAAGTTTTGTCTTACTTGAACAAACAACTGCCAAGAATTTGACATATATTCCAGGTCCTTGAACCTTTGCTTCATTGACTACCCAAACACATGTTGTCAGGTGTCAATCTATCTCATAGGTCCTTGACTGTTTCTAAATCTGAAAGAGAATCAGAGGTTAGCATAACATAAAAAAGGATTTATGCATCCAAGTAGAGAGAGCTTGAACAATCAAACCATAACAGATGATTGGGCTGTGAATATACCCTTGAGGAAGAACCATAAAAGTCTACTGGCATCCTTCCCACATAAAGGCAAATTGTTCTTGACTCTCAGATGTAATATTTACAGAGGGAAAAAGCAAATCTACCACATAATATTGTCTTAACACATGTGATACCTGATATATGATCTTTGTCACTGATGGGACTGCTGCATAAAAAGGTGGAGTCACTTTATTCAGTTCACAGTAATTGTAGCAGTTTGATATTATTGATGGATTCCAAACAGAAATATTGGATTATGTTTGTAAACTGATTTTTTCCTTTGGGCATATTAGATTATATTGGATTTATAGGTTTACTTGATTAAGTAATTATGCAAACCTCTCATGCCAGTAGGGCCTTTATGAGTGGTGACTCACAGATAAAAGGCATGACAAAGGACAGAGTAGAAGGGTTTTTGATGGTGGAGTTTTGACATTGGAGTTTGATGCTGAAGTCTTAAGCTGGAGCCCCAGGAAGTAAGCACAAAGAGGAAAGAGAAGCAAGCTGCAGGAAGAAAGGAATGCTGAACAGAGAGAGATGCAAGAACCTGGAAGGGAGGAACACAGGAAGCCTGAACCCTTGCAGATATCAGCAGCCATCTTGCTCCAACATGTGAAAATAGACTTTTGTGAGGGAAGTAACTCATGCTTTATGGTCTGGCAACTGTAAGCTCCTACCCCAAATAAATACCCTTTATAAAAACCAACCAACTTCTGGTATTTTGCATCAGCACCCCTTTGGCTGACTAATACAGTAATCTACCATCATGCTCCGTGTTCCATCAGGCTTCTGGACAAGCCATACAGGGGACTGTGTGCCTCTAATCCTCTGACCTACCTAATTGGGTTCCTCGGCCCATTTTCCAATTTTCAAAGACATCATCCTCTGGTTCTGCCCATAAAACATTTTGTAAATGTAGAGTTTGCTGCTTTATCTTATCCAGATTCACACCAGCAGCAATGAGATCTGCCCACATATGCAGTCAAGACACTTTTAGGGGCCTCGAGGGACTAGCTCCCCTGGGCCTGCATTGAGATGGTCCCTTGGCCCCCCCAATAAGTCACCCTCCTCAGCTGTTTCAGAAGGGGGAGGGACCTTTGGGACTCCACAGTCCTGCTTTATCCATTTATGGGGCTCAGAAGGCTGCTAAGGAATCAAAAGTACCTGGTATTGATGTGGGCTATGGGTGGAAGGCTCTTTGTCTCTTCAGAGATAACCTAAGCTGAAGGCTGTGGGTGTGGAACGGTAAGAGGCTGCAGTCCTGCCCTTAGGGACAATGACTACAGACTCCAGTCCCAGGAAACAGTTTAACAATGCAAGGGCTATAAACTTTAAGTATTTAGGGGAAATGCAAAAAGTAAATATGCTAAAAGCTTATCTAGAATGTCTGGAGTCCATGCTAAAAGCTTACCTAAGATGTGGAAGATAGATATACTAATTGAAGCCTATTGAGAACTGAAACAAAGCGACCATTTGGCCTTTCCTCGTGGTATAAAAGACATTTGAAAATCTTGTTCAGGGCTCGGGATTCAAACAGAAAGCTCCCGAGTCCGGCCGGCCGTCAATAAACCATTTTTCCTTCTCAAAATCATTCCTGAGTCCTGGCCTCTCTATACTCAAATAATTGAAATTCTCTCTAATTCCACAACAGTATAGCTGTAGCCAGAATCATGTCCTTCATACTGGTAGAAAAGAGTTCATGGCCAAGGACATATAATTTGCCTTCAGCGTCATCCCAGATTGTGTGCATGGGATTGTGCATACCTATCTCATGTACAATCTGAACCAGGGGCATATAAGCGGCTCATTTACTAATAGTCACTGGGAGCTCCTCAGCATTGTGCCATATCACCTGACAGATCTGAGGGTGGTGTGAGGACCCAGTCTGGAGCTCATTGCTAGTGCTCACACCACCATCAGCCTCCCCAAGAGCTGTCTTTTCTTCCAGCACACTCAGGTGACCCTCCAGTCCCTCCTGTTGCCTGGTAAAACTCTGAACATAGACTTGCACAGCTAAAATTTCCCTGTGCTGTTCCCACAGCATATTCAGGAAAAACCAGGGCACTTTCCCAGTCCATTCCTTCTGGGAAAGGGTTAATGTGACTCCCAAAGATTCCAGCACCTTTGCAATAAATTCCAAAGAGGGATGGGCCATATTCCAACTCTCCAGAGGAACCCATTAAAGAATAATTGCCACTGGATACCAAAGATCCAGAGGGTGCCACATCCCACCCCATCATGCACTGTTTGGTCCACCGGGGCTGAAGATCTACTCACCATGCTTGGAGGATCCTGTCTACTATGCCAAATTTCAGGTCTAAACTCCTCAGCCAAAGTGGAAGAGTTAGGGCTGTTAGCTGTGGGGAGTTTATGCATATTGAGTTTATTCCATGATCTTTCGCTTCCTCTCCTTTCTCTCTTTCTTGCTCCTTTAAGCTTCCTTTGCTCTTTACACTCCTCTGTTTACATGGGAGCTGCTTTTATATTACTACTATCAGAATATATGATTAGCTCTTACAGTGGCATACCTATCATGTCACATATACTGATTAGCTGAGATATGTGTCGGTGGGAACCAAGCCCACCCTAGAAGATGAGTGCAGTTTTGCTGTGTTACTGTTTCCCAGATGTAACCAAGAAGGATCCAAGGTGATTAGGCTTCTTAACTATTAGGCTCTAGCTCCCCCTACAATGGCTCATGGTTTTCTTTGGCCTCCTGTGTCTCTGTCCCTCTCCCTCCTGGATAATGAACTTCTCGCTTTTTTATTTAGTTTGATCTTCTTCCTACAACTTCCAGTTGTGAAATTAGGTTTCTGATTTGAGATATTTCTTCTTTTTTAACATAAGCATTTAGAACTATAAATTTCCCTTTCAGTACTGCCTTTTCTTCATCTTATAGGTTTTGGTATGTTGTATTTATATTTTTATTTTCCTTAAGTTATTTCATAATTTCCCTGTGATTTCTTTGATCCAAGGGTTCTGCAATAGTGCTTTGTTTAATTTCCACATATTTGTGAATTTTTCTTATCTCCCTTGATTATTGATTTCTAATTTCATTCCATTGTGGTTGGAAAAGTTACATTCTATGATCTCAATGCTATTTTTAACTAATTAAGATTTGTTTGTGATATTATACATGGTCTATTCTGGAGAATGATCCATGTACAAGAGGGAAGAACATATATTTTGCTGATGTTGGTAGAACTATTTGATATATGTATATCAGGTTTATTTCATTTATAGTATCATTCAAGTTCTTTATTAACTACTGTTCTTCTATCTAGATATTCTGTCTGTTATTGAAAATGTTGTATTGAAGTCTCCTACTATTTATATAGAACCATCTAGTTTTCCCTAAAATTCTGTCAATGTTTGCTTCTTATATTTGAGGGCTCTGCCATTAAGTGAAAGCATATTTATAATATCTATGCTTTTTTTTATAATTGGTTTTATCAGTGTATTCTGACCTTTTTTATTCTCATAACAGTTTTCACCTATAGCTTATTTTATCTGATATTACTATATATACCCCAGCTCTCTTTGTGTTACTATTGTATGGCATATTTTTTCCCCATCTTTTCACTTTCAACCTACTTATATCTTTTAACTTAAGTTGAGTCTCTTGTAGATAGCATATGGTTGGGGCATGATTTTTCATTCTTTCTTCCAATCTCTGCCTTTTGACTGAATAGTTTAACTGATTTATATTTAAAGTCACTACTGATAGATAATACAGGACTTTCTTCTGCCATTTTGATATTTAGCCTTTGTAAGCTTTTTACTTTTTCATTTCTCACTTCTTCTGTTAATGCCTACTTTTATATTTATATGATTTTTTTGTGTGTATTCTGCCATATTGAGTGTCTTCTAATTCTTATCCGGGTATATTTTTCATCTATTTTAATTGTGGTTACAAGGGGGTTAAAATTTAACATCTTGAATATTTAACACTCATATTTGGTTTGATATCCAAATTAAATTCAACTCTTATATATGTATAGACCCTTTGTCACCTCCACCTTTTTTTATACTTGTTATCACTTATATCTTTGTACTTTGTCCAAACTATAGATTTATCCTTCCTTTTATGCATTTGCATTTTAGCAACTGTAGGAAGATGTGGAGTTACATATTAAACAATATATTATAATAATACCAGCATTTATAATTGCCCAAATTGTTGCCTTTACTGATGATCATTATTTCATATATATATATATATATATATATATGTTGTAGGTTTTATTATTATTGCCATTTTATGCAATAGAAAACTGAATAGTAGAGAATTTAATCAATTTTCTCAAGATTACACTGTTCCAACATGGTAGTCATTGTTAACCCATGTTTGCCAATAGGGCAGTTTATCAACCATTCTTATCTGGTGCATAGTTTTCTTTTCTTTTTTTTTAATAATATATATATTTTTTATTTTTAAAAGATACTTTGATTACATAAATATTACACCAAAAATATAAGGATTCCCATATATCCCCACTCCCCACACTTCCCACATCCTCACACATAAACAACATCCTTCCTTAGGGTGCCATAGTCATTACAATTGATAAACACAATCTGTAGCACTGCCACAGAGCATGGACCATAGTTCACATTGCAGTTTACACTCTCTCCCACATAATTTTTGTTTATTTATGCCATTTTGAACCACTAAAGAAATTCCTTTTAAATTACTTGTAGAGCATGTGCAGCGGTGATGAACTTGCTCAACTATTGTTTATATGAGAATGCCTTAATCTCTTTCTTATGTTTGAAAGAAAGTCATGCTGTATATAAAATTTTTATGTAACAGTTGTTTTCTTTCAGCATTTTAAGTATCTTAACTCACTGCTTTCTTTTCTACATGGTTTCTGATGGGATATTGGCACTCTATCTGATTGAGATTCTGTATGTAACAAGATCCTTTTCCCTTGAACTTTTCAGAACTCTTTCCCAGCCCTTTGAATTTGATAGTGTAGTCAAATATGTTTATTTTCTTCATGTTTATCCTGTTTGCTGTTCTCTGAGATTCTTGGATGTGCATATTCACATCTCTTGCTAAATTTGGGAAGTTTTCTGTCATTATTTCTTTGAATATTCCTCTGCCCCTTTCTTTCTTTCTACTTCTTGGACTTCCAACATGTACATTGGGGTGCTTCATGATGTCCTAGATGTATTTTAGGCTGTTTGCACTCACTTTTTTTCCTTTCTACCTCTCAGCATGACTTATTTTGTGTCTGTTTTAGTTCACTGATTTGTTTTTTCTGCCAGCTCCAATTTGATCTTGAAAGCCTCCTAAGCCTTTTTTATTTCAGTTACTGTGGTCTTCAGCTCTAGTACTTCTGTTTCCTTTATAAAATTTCTATTTCTTTACTAAGATTTCTGTATTGCTCATTCATTGTTTTCATGATATCTCAGTTTCTATCTCTGTATTTTCCTACATCTCCTTGAGCACTTTTAAGTCCATGTTTTTTTAAAGACTTTGCTTGGCAGGTTTGCATTCTGTTCTTTGTGTTTTCTAGATTTTTATCCTATTCCTGTGGATAAGCCATATTTTCTGTTTCTTTGTCTTGCACTATTTTGTTACATGCTGTACCTTTTAATATTTTAAAATATCAAGTATGAATTTATTCCCTGATTTGTCTATTTCTTTATTTTATAACCTTTTGGTGATAAGGCAGAGACTTTTTTGAGCTTCAGCTATTTTATTGGGTAAGTTGCCCAAGGTGAATTCTGTATGTAGGGTTAACACTGTCTTTCTGAGCATGCATCTTATTCTGGACATTTGTTTCTTAATTGTTTTGAAGTTCCCCCATTACAGGAGTTTTGCTGTCTCCTTGTTTCCCAGGAGACAGCTCTCCCTCTTCTGGGTGTTTGAAGTTGTCAGACCTTTGTCCAAGACTTTCTACCTCTATAGATTCTTATGCTCCTTTCATTGTCTCAAGATACTTTTGCCTGGAGGGCAAATTCTGGGGAAAGGAAAATGAAGGAGAGGACTTCCCCAGGTCAGTCTTTCCCAGCTCAGACTGGGCCAGGGACCCATGAAGGTGCACAGACAGTGCACTGGAAGGAAATTCAAAAGGGAACCAAGAGCTTCTGATAGTTCCCCAAAACTATCCTTTCCTAACCTGCCCAGCAAATATAACCCTTCAGCTAATTGTCTCCCACAGCTTTGAGGAAGCAGAGAGTCCTTAAGTTTTTACTGCTGCCAATCCTGCCTGGGGCATCTAGGTGGGTTGAAATAATGGCTGATGCTGCATTTGTCCAAGAATTTTGAAACAATAGCTCCTATTAGAGCTGGGCCCACAGCCATCTGAAGTTGCTAATCTAGAGTCATGATCATTTATTGTATGTGCCCATCCCTGGTCTTGTAAAAGAGGATTTTTATATCCCTTTCTGTCACCAGTGAGCTAGCAGAGTCTAAACCAATAGCAGCTTGCTGTGAGTGTGGGAGGTGGGTACCAGCCACTGTACAGAGAAAGCAATTTAATGTTCTTTACCATGATTTTAAACCTCTTGCTCCCTCTCTTCCCTGGGTGCTTTACAGTTTTTCTGACTCTCAGTGTTTGAAAATAGTGGTTTCAGAGAGTTCCTGCCTGTTTAATAGTGTTTTGGTAGAAGGACTGAGGCCTTGAGATTCCTACTCTGCCATCTTTTGAAACATAATAACTTTTAGAAGTCAAACATGTTGTTCTGCCCTCAATTCCTGGGGATAAAGCTCCTCTTTGTTTCTGGTGCACCATATATCTGAGGAGGTATGAACTGCAACCTATATAGGAAAGTCAAGCACTTTTAGTTGTAGTTATGCTTTTCAGTAAGACATTCCAAAAAACGAGTGAATTTTATCTACTGGAAAACATGTAAATAGAAACTTTCAAAGCATAATTCTTTCATTGATTTATTCCTATGCTATTATCTGGTAAAAGTTGGTGTCCTGCAATCCTGCCCTAACTAAGGTAAAATGTCATCTGAGAAGCTGCAATTCATTTCATTCTTTCTTAAACTCCAACTTAAAGAAACCCTTCTAACATGCCATTCTAGATCTTAGCTTCCTATGAATAGGTAATTGAATTGAAATGTCTCAATATCAAAAGAGAAAGCTGAGTGAAGTTGTAGAGCTTGGATTTGTCTTTTCCCCTCTTTTAAGTGTTAGTCTTATTTATTTTATCACCTGTCTTAGTGTTTTCCTGTGATACAGACTTTTAAGACTGAAATTTGAGTGCAGGATGTTTCTTTGGGAGTAATTTGGGCAACAGAACCTGTGGGGGAGCATGGAAAACAGGATATTGTGGGGCAGTAAAGTTGAGCTGAAACTGAGATACCCTTCAGAGACTTCAAAAATCAAAGGTGGAGGGGAAGCAGATGTGGCTCAAATGATTTGACTCCTGTCTACTGTATGGGAGGCCCTGTGTTCATTTCCTGGAGCCTCCTGGTGAAGGCAAGCTGGCCCATAGCACGGAGAGCTGTCAGCCTGTGCTACAGAGAGCTGGTGCAGCAAGATGGTGCAACAAAGGGAGATGCTGAGGAGAGATAGCAAGAGACTCAGCAGACCAGGGAGCTGAGATGGCTTAAGCAACTGAGTGCCTCTCTCTCACATTGGAGGTCCCAGAATTCATTTCTTGTTCCTCCTAAAGAGAAGACAAGAAGAGAAGACAAGCAGACACAGAAGAATGCACAATGAATGGACACAGAGAGCAGACAGAGTGCAGCAAGAGAGGGAAGAAATGAATATAATAAGAAATAAATCTTTAAAAAAAAAATCAAAAGAAACTTGGAGACTAGGACTTTGAACTTTTGAATGGACCAGTCAATCTAGATGTGGTCCCTCTCAGACCACATCTAGAGAGGGAGCATAATGTTGAATAAAGCAGCTTACTTCCACAGAGGGTTTATTCTTAGGGACACTTCTAGCTCTAAGTCATCAGCAAACAGTACTCCAGCAGCTGGACAACTAAAGAAATAGTTCCTGAAAGCGAGACTCTGTGGTGCTCCAAAGCATCAGCTGCAATGAGGAAATAATAGGGATGTCTATCAATGTGTGTATACGTGTTTGGGAAGGCATTACCTTTGGATCTAATTATTTAACATAATAATGAATTTATGGTATCATACTCTAGTTGATTCACACTGAGAAGGTGGCAAACTTAGAACAAAATTGTTTACAATGCATGTGTACATGCAAGAAAAACTCAGAGTTGGTATCAATATAGATTAGTATTACCAAATAATGGTGGTTTGTGGATTATTTGTAATCATACCCCTTGCCTGTATCTGCAGTTTTACTTCCCCAAGGTGAATTCTTCTAAGTCCTGCTGAAGTTCAGGTCGTGCAAAGCATTCTAGCTACCTTGAGGCAAAGGGTGAAAGAGGTGAACTGAATATTAAAATGTTCATAGTAGTCAGTTTCACTGCTTATCAGGTTTATTCTAGAGGAGAGGTAGAAAACAACAATTGCTGAAGTTCAGCATTTAAACTGAGGAATCAGCCATATTCTGAATTAGAGTAAATTACATTCTGGAATTTGGATAGGTAAGCTAATTAATGAATGTCTTAAACCACCTACATTACTTACCTACCCTAAAGCTTTTCACATCTTCAATTTACCTTCTCAATATTGCCTCTGAAATCAATTTTATTCCAAAGGAAAAACACTGCATCATTGGTACCAGACTAAAGAGAACTTTATAAGTGTCTTATCCCTATTGTACACATGGCTTATAGAAGACAGAAAAAAATATGTACACTTGTAATTTCTTTTCAGGATTATTTACAATTTTCTCATATCACAATTGCACAGATTCCACTAAAGTTTTGAAATATTCCATTGGATTAATGAAGTCACAATAGCCAAAATAGGTCATTTTGATTCCCATTTGTATATGTTGGAATATTTCACCTACAAATGAATAACAAATGTATGAACAAAATTTCTTGAGAGTCACCTATATTGCTGTGTCCTCATGTGGATGCATAACTTCTATGTCACCAGATATAAGCCGAAAAATTTTTAAAGAAAATACACACAATAAATGTTGAAGAAATAGCATTGGATTGAAAATTTCAAGGGAAAATTATATGAATTATCTCATTTATTTATTATGCAAAGCACAACCTTTCCTGTTTAACAATGAAGAGATACTTAATTCTACCTATCTGGTAAGGAGGAAAAACTAAATATTTAAAAATCCTCACTACTTTCAGTGTTTGCCTTTTGCCTTTTATATATTTCCACATTCTAAAACTGAAAATACAGAAGTCTCATTTAACCCTGCATCTAGGGATTTATTAGGCCCCACAACAACTCTCATTTCTACTGTTCTGCATTTAATTCTGTTGAAGGAAGTGTTTGTGACAGCCAGGGGTTTCCTAGCCAGTAAATCAATTCCAGAAGGTTAGCACTGCAGTGACATGGAAACAGCAATAACTTCATAGAAATGTGGTCCTAGACAGTGGCATCCCAAAATTGTAAACCATGCAAATGTATCTGCAGGAAAATAACAAATACACAAGGGCACCTTAAAGAAAGAGAAATACTAAGGAAAAGATTACCAGGGCCAATTGTGGTGGCAAATAGAATCAAAGTTTTAGGGAACAAAATCAGAAGATAACACTATGAGCATGTATATTTATGTTTTCAGAAACTTTAAGTTAAAATATTTTAGCATTTTATAAATATTTTAGAAATATCTAAATATTGAATGCATAAATATATTTAATTAGGAACTGACTAATTAAATAATAAAATATGCCCTGTATGTAGGTTAACTAAAATGGAAAACTAACTTTGAGAAACAGATCAGGAAACTTAAAATCAAAAATAAAAAATGGAAGTGTTCCATGTAATGATAATACCACAGCATAATTTCAGATATAGTCAACCAAATATAATTGAATGTTTTTTGTAACAAAATTTTTATTAATTGCAAAAATAACAAAAACAAATGAACATTTCTTCCAGTATGACTTAAAACTTATTTTAAAATGTTCCACTTTTCTTCATCAGATGTGGGTCTTTTACTATAATTTTTCCTTAAGGGAAACATGAAATATTTTGAAAATACCTTATTTTTAGATTTTGACTGCAATACCAATACCGGTGTGTTATATATTTAGAAAAAAGCACATTAGATTCTTTATGTGGTGCCAAATACTCAGAGAAATATAGAGATAATATATTCTCTAAATATTTAAAAATATTCAGTTATCTGGTATTTTCACTATTTATTGGCTAGGTACTTCCTGAATTTTTCAATGGTCATTTCATATTTTTAAATGTAGACACTGTCTTTATGTTCATATTATTATCTCAAAGAAGCCATAGTTTTAAAAGGAAAAGTATACACATACATATATATGTACACTCAGAGGATTTGGCTTTCTGAACTACTATATTTCACAGAAAAATAAAGAGGATTTTACACCTTTAATCATTTACCTTAAGTGTGAATGTAGCACATCTATAATTCTAAAAGAACAAGAGAGGATTTGGCAAACATTATATATACATATACAAATATTCAACTAATAATCCCATTTCAAATATTTATCAAATTGGCCTTCCCACTCTCTGGTATAGGAAATCATTTGACATTGTCAAACCAGGCTACTGACAAAGACTTCAATCATGCATAAAGCTGCTTTCAAATTTCTTCTGTAAAAAAGTAACCATATGCATGATCAATTACTCCTAGACAAGAATCTTAGCTAGGTTCTTGATTTTATCACTGATTTGTATTTAAATCTTCAACAAAATGAAAAAAAAAAGTTTATATGCCATTAAGCTTAAGAATTAATATCATGTTCAATAACAAAAGTTTTATTAATGTCTTTATTGTCCTACAAAGTGTTTTGATTGCTATGTCTAAGTAAATTTGCTTCTGAGAATTTCTGTAGTTTTCCTAAAGAAGAACAATGAAAAAGATATTTTTCAGATGATAAGAATGCTTAAAATTTACTGTAGAAACTTTTTAAAATGTTTCAGTCTTGAAATCAGAATCCTTCCTGAATAGGATAAATTAATAATGGTTATTGTCACTATAAATTCTAATCTTTCGCTTGAAGATATGAATTTAAACTTGTAGCTAAGATCACTTTATTTTCTTCATTCAACCTGATTAATATTTAGGGAAAGAAAAATTAAAACAAGTTTTTATCATTTTAAATCCACCAGATTGGGAAAAAAGTAAAAATTAAGCAAATATCATGTGTTAGTAATATTGTGAGACATTTGGAATTCTCATCCATTATTAATAGGAGATAAATTCTGGCAACAATTTTGGAAAACACTTTTGCATTAAGTAATAAATTTGAACTTGGCCTATCTGTTAAGTATCCTTCTAGGAAGGTAAACTAAATAATCTTTTAAGCATGTACAGAGAGGGACTTTCAAATATAATGATAATAATTTATTATTTAAACTGGGCTATGGCTACAGGATTTTTTAAAATTTAAGTTTACTTTATATTGATCAGATAATTTTCATATATATCAATTGACATATGAATATTTAACATTGAGGGCATTGAGGTGTTTTTTGTTTTTCCTTTTAATGTACACCATGTCCCTTTTATTTTAAGTAGAAACTGTTCTTCAGTGAGAGGAAATATAATTGGCAGCAAGGAATTCTCTCCACTGCAGCAATATCCTTGATTAGGAGAGGAAAAACCAAAGACATAGTGTACTCGTATTTTAAAAAAAAGCATCGTTAAGGGTAACCATTTTTATTTATAAAATACTATATGCTTTAGATATTGAGTATATCTGAACCATTTATTATTTATAAAAGCTTATGTGTTTACAATATTAGTGGTATTTGATGTTTCATTAATACACACACAAAAAAGTTATCTATTTGAGATTCATACATTTCATGTATAATGCCTATTACGCTTACCACAACCTTAATTCATGATTGCTAGTCTAGAAAAATCACAGACCCTCCAATGGGCATAATGTTAAAAAATAAATTAAAAAAGGAAAAGCAATTTCATCTAGAACCTAGTTAGCTAGAATTGCTGTGTCTAAAGGGCTCTCCTTTTCTAGGAGGAGACAGACTCAAAATGTCTCATTCAGTTGTGTTCCTATCCTTGACTTCCTTCAGATTTGTCTATTATAAATTATACACGCAAAGCACCCAGCACTGTCCATTTTTATGCTAAGAAGTCTTCAATAACATCCTTCTTCTATATAAGTAATTCCAAATTAATTGTATAATCATCATTTAGCATCTATTTAGTCTGTAGCATAAGATTCATTCACACTGGTAACATCTCATGTTCCTAAAGATTCTGAGCATTACCAAATCCCATTTAAAATTGACCTAAAATTGGAGGGAGTGGGACATTCAATGGATATTGCTCCCTAGTTTCAAAGACACCTATAGTACACAAGAGAAGTCTTCTCTGTCACACCCTTACTGGTATTATATACCTGGTAAGAAAAATATATCTCATCATTTGTGTTTTCCTGATTACTACAGAAATTGTTCTTTTTTTTTAATATTTAATGGCTTTTTTAGAAGATTTGATTTTCTGTATGCATTTTTCCCATTTGTCTGTCTTTACTTTAAATTTAACTTTTTGCCTATTTTTCTAGTAGACTCTTTTTCTTTTTCATGCATTTTTGCTAATTTCTCTTATATTTTTTATATTAACCCTGGAATTATGTGAAATAAAATAAATATTTTTGCTCTAATATATACTTTTAACTGTACTCATTTTGCTTTTTTTACCAAAAAATAATTGAATTTTCTAATCTAATGAAATATTTCAACTTATTATTTCTTGAATTGCTTTCCTTGCTTAAAAATTTTGTTTCACTATGATTTTGGAATTGATTTGCCTATTGTATCTGTCCAGTTGCATATTCACTAACTACAGAGTTGTCATTGGGAGTTCATCAAAACACATATACGATTAATTTTTCTTCCTTAATTCCTTTTTATTTTTCTTGTTGTAATCCTGAAAAGGTGAACCTTGATAGCGTTCATTTCTTTGAGTGGTACATAAACTTAACCTCTGATTTATATAAGCAAATTGAGTATTCAAAAAATTGGAGGTCATTTAAAAATAAAATAAGTATATAAGCTTTTATCATATTTTCACGAAAGAACATTGTTGAATTAATATTTACTAACAGGTGATTTATGCACTCCCTAAGGCTTGTAATGATTTCAAAATATGCCACAGATCAATTATTGTAAATCCTTTCATGGCACTCACTGAGCTACAGTAAACAGAGTTCACTGTATTTTCTTTACAGTAAATGATGTCCCAATAAACTCTACTAATATTCTCTTCCCCAAATAACTTCCATTATTATATGAATAAAGTATGAACAATTGAAACCGGATTTATTTTGCATTGTGACATTTTTAAGTAAATCTAGAATAAAAGATACAATCAAACTAGATAAATAAATATTTCAATATTTAATAGATATTTGTGGTCTGCAAAACAGCAATTTGTTTTTAAAAATAAGTGGTGAAAGTCTTTATCACTTTGAATATTGAAGTGCAAAGTGAATCATATATTTATGTTAGATTTGCTGGCTAAATATCTAAGCTTTTTCTGTTGTTATTGTTCCATTTGTTTTGTCCAATTCCTCACCCTGAAAAGTTAAGGGAATAAGAATGATAAAAACATTTAAAAAAGTATGTCCTTCACATTGTTATGCTATACTGTACAATTTACTGTTTACTGGAATGGAACTATGTATTTACTTGTGGTTTAATTTTCCAGAAGCAAAGCTCTGATGATTTTACTTCCCATGGTTTTTCCCAAAGTCCCTATCCCATTGTTTACTGAAGTTAGATAGAGACTGTTATTGTGTTTTCATTTCCTTAACACTTTCTTTAGCAAAGCAAAAGTTTTTACTTTTTATTTCGTTATTATTTCTATAAATTCAACACCAAACTTAAAGGGTCTGTAGATTTTCTACTAATATATTCTTCTAATAGTTCTACGGTTTTGATTTCAATATTTAATTCTGTGACCAAAATGTAGTCAATTTTGGCATAAGGAATTCATCTAGGTACAATATTTTTTTTCATTTAAATGCCCAGTTTTTCTGGTACTACATGCTGAAAAGTCTAACAATATACATGTTGTTCTATTAGGCACTCCAATCTGTTTCATTGATCTATGTGTGTTTTCTTTCATCAATACAGCATTGTCTTGATTACATTGTCTTGAAATCAAGTAAAATGAGTCCTCCAAATTTTTTCCTAAGTATTATGTTGACTATTTAATGTCCTTTGTCATTTTATATATTTTTCAGAATCACTTTGTTGAAATCTACAAGTAACTTGCTGAGATTTGGGTTAGGGTTATTTTGAATACATATGTCAAGTTGGAAAAAATAGACTTCCTAAAAATTATAAGCAAGAATTCCCTGAGTACAGGGGCAATGACTAGTGAAGGAGGATGGTTCATTGATGGGTACTTGATATTGATGACTGTGCACATGAACCTTTACTCTTGAAATTGAAACTTAGCCTAGTATTATAGGGTGCCTAATAGTTGCCTCCTAGGAATCTCCTTATTGCTCAAATATTGCCTCTCTAAACTGAACTCAGCATATAAATACATTACCTTCTCTCAAGTATGATACGTGACTCCCAGGGACAAGCCTCCTTGGCACTGAGGGATTACTGCCAAGCACCAACTACCAATACAACTGGTAAAAGATCTTAACCTAAAGGTGAAAAAGGTAAAGACAAATGTGTTTATATTGTTAAGACACTTAAAAGTGAGTCAGGAGGTCATTCCAAAGGTTACACTTATGCACAACTCAGCAGAATCTCTTTGACAGCCAGCATAGATACTATCCCAAATTTCAGGCTCCTGAGGTCTTTGGAGACATCCAGACACTATAGTCAGGGTAAATAATTCATGAGTTTGGTCTCTTGCCAGTGGGCCCTACTTTGGAATTTGGAAGAGTGACAGAATTGGACTCAGTTGTGTTTTCCCTACACTTGGCTCTTTTGTCTTCCAATTTGAACCTATAGTAAGTACTAGGGTTCATAGGTGTACAGCCAAGAAACTTAAATCTTTGAACTGTCCATGTGCCAGCTGGGCCCTGATTCTCAGGGGAGTTGTAACACTTACTCTCTGGTTCATTGGTCTCACCCAGGACAAACAAGGAGGTGATGATGGTCAACCACCATACCAAGAAACCAAAAGAGTCTACAACTATGAGCAAGTGAGTCCCATCCATTAGCTCCATGAGATCATAGCCCCTTCTTAATTAGAGGTCAAGTGGACATCACCATCTCAGAACCCTTAGGATTAGAAAACGAGCTATGGATTAAAGTAAACTTAATGGTTTTCTATTATAGACTTATTGTGTTTCTAGCAATGGAAGAAATTATATCATTGATGTGTGGAGGCAGTGGCCACTGGAGGTTCTAAGAGCAGGGAGAGGGAAAAACAAATGTAATGTGGGAGCATTTTTGGGACTTGGGAATTGTCCTGAATGACATTGCAATGAGAGATACAGGTCATTACAAATCTTGCCATAACTACAGAATTGGATGGGAGAGAATTTAATGTATAATGTAAACTTTAATCCACACTTAGTGGCAATGCTCTAAAATGTGTTTATCAATTGCTATGAAGGTACCTCACTAATGAAAGATGTTGCTACTGTGGTAAAATGTTGGAGGTGAGGGGAGCAGGGCATATGGGAATCCCCTATATTTTTTTTTATGTGACATTTGTATAATTTAAGTATCTTTTAAAAGATAGATTATCAAACAAGCAAAAATTATTTGTTATTGCTGGAGAAACGAGGGGTGCTCACAGGGACATGGAGACTGTTTGCAGGTATAAAGTTTATTGGGAAGCTCTTCCAAATGAAGGGGTCTGAAGAATAGACTTCAGACCCCCCCTCCCACCAGTATGGTGGGGGTCTAAAGAGAGACTTCTCTTCTGGAAAGGGGGGATTTGAATTTATACAGTGCATTCCTAGGTGGGGAAATGATAGCTGATGCAAGGGGGTCAATGGTTTGAGTAAGGTGCAGGGGCCAATAGGAAGCCCTAGACATGAAACTGTTCCCTTTTATGGCTAAAGGGTAGTGGGTTAGGGAATTATGTTTTCTTGGAATACTGAAGGAGCAAGTGGCACTTTGATCTGCAGGGAGTGAAGGTCTTTATCTCCCTTTACTCCCATTTCCATGTGGTTTCTTTGTTCAACCTTTGGGGAAAGCTGTGCTTTCAAACACCTAGGCTGGGGGGGGGGGGGGGAGTGCTTTTCTTTCCTCAGTGCTTGTCAGGGAGATCTAAGTCAAATCTTGTTTATTTGCATGCTCAGTTAGAGGGAACCTCGAACAGTCTACCAATCCATGAACAAGAATTAACTCTCCATTATTTAGGTCTTCTTTCATTTTGAAAATAGTATGTAGTTACCATCATTCTCATCTGTGCCTATCTTGTTGATATATACTTAAGCTTTTTTTATTTTTGATGCTATTATAATGGTATTTTTTTACTTTAAATTCCAATAGTTAATTTTTGGTATATAGGAAAGCAATTGACTTTTGTATACTGGTCTTATATCCTGCAAATTTGTTATAATCACTCATTAGTTCCAAGATATTTTTGGTCCATTCTTTGGTGTTATCTATGTAGACAATCACTCCATCTGTAAACAAAGACAGTCATATCTCTTTATTCTTTATCTGTTTACTGTTTTCCTTTCTTCTCTTATTGGACAATCTAGAATTTCCAGGGCAAACCAGATTAGGAGTTGTAAGAGGAGACATCTGAGACTTGTTCCTGACCTCAGGAAGAAAGTATCCAGGTTCTCACCATTAAGTTTTATGTTAGCTATATGTGTTTTGTGAATGTTCCCTGTCAAGTAAAGAAAGTTCCCCTTTGTTCCTAGGTTCCTGAGAGTGTTTTTCATGAACGGGTATTAGATTTTTTCAAATGCTGTTTTGGATCTTTTATTGTGATCATGTGTCTATTAATTTGAGGATTTATATCATTTGCTTTATAAATGTTCAACTAGCTTAGCATTCCTGGAATTAACCCCACTCTTTCATGATGTATTGTTTTTTTTATATATTGCTGGATCGAATTTGCTAATATTTTAAATGACTTTTGTGTCTATACAGATTCATGAGATATTGATTTGTAGTTTGGTCTTTTTCTTAATATATATTTTTGGTGTACAGGCAATGCTGACCTCAAAACATGAGTTGCTTCTATTTTCTGGAAAAGGTTGTGGAAATTCATTTATGCATTAAATATTTGCTATATATCACCAGTGATGACACCTGGGAATTATACTTTTTCTTTTAGAAGTTTTAAAATCATTAAATCAATTTATTTAATAGATATTGTTCTATTTACATTACTTATTTTTCTCTGCGTGAGTTTTGATAATTCATATCTTTATCTTTCAAGGTATTGGTCCATTTCATCTAAGTTATCAAATTGGTAACAAAGAGTTGTCCAAACTATTTTCTCATTATTCTTTCAATGACTTTGAAACAGTAGTGAAGAGACCCTTGTTTTATATTTTACTATTAGTAATTTGTTCCTCCTTTTTTTCCCCTTAGTTAACCTGGCTGAATGATGAATAACTTCATTAACATTTTTCAAAATCGACTTTGATTTTAATAGACATTATTATTTTCCTGTCAATTTCATTAATTTTTACTCTACTAGTTATTATTTCCTTTTTTCTACTTGGTTTAGGTGTAAGGTGTTTTTCTTTATATACATTTTCTTTTTTTTTTTTTCTTTTTTCTTTTTCCTTTTTTCTTTTTTATTTTTTTATTGACTTTGTAATAATATTACATTAAAATATATATATGAGATCCCATTTAACCCCACCCACCCACTTCACCTCTCCCCCCCCCCCCCAGCAACACTCGTTCCCATCATCATGACACATCCATTGCATTTGGTAAGTACATCTTTGGGCACCTCTGCACCTCATGGTCAATGGTCCACATCATGGCCCATACTCTCCTCCATTCCATCCAGTGGGTCCTGTGAGGATTTACAATGTCCGGTGATTGCCCCTGAAGCACCATCCAGGGCATCTCCATGTCCCAAAGAAGCCTCCACCTCTCATCTCTTCCTGCCTTTCCCCATACCCATCAGCCACCATGTCCACTTTTCCCAATCCAGTGCCACCTCTTCTATGTGGATATTGGATTGGTTGTGTCCATTGCACCTCTATGTCAAGAGGAGGCTCAGATTCCACATGGATGCTGGATGCAATCCTCCCACTTTCAGTTGTAATCACTCTAGGCTCCATGGTGTGGTGGTTGTCCTTCTTCAACTCCATCTTAGCTGAGTGTGGTAAGTCCAATAAATCAGATTGTAGGTGCTGGAGTCTGTTGAGGCTCAGGACCTGGCTATCACATTGTCAGTCCAGAGATTCAAATCCCCTAAATATATCTTAAACCCCAACACTAACTGCACCTCCAGCACATTAGCATGAAAGTCTTATGAAGAGAGATCCCATCTGAGTCCAGATTCATCACACATAAACACCATTTCCAAAGAGGGGCCATCTGACCTGGTAATTAACCCCATCGGCCTTGAACATAACTCCCATGGGTCTCTTTAGCCCTCAAAGGAACCAATATCTGGGGGTTGCATCTGCTTTATCTGTCTCTCAGACTCTGCTCGGTTGTGCATAAGGGCAATCCTTCTGACAGCCTCCAGACTCTTTTTTAGAGACTCGTAGCCATATAAACTCATTTCTCCTTTCCATTTCCCCCTTACATTAGGTTGAACAGCATTTTAAAGACATGTTATTTTATGTAGACAGGGATATTCTGCTGACCCACATTGAACCTTCCGTCTAGGGTCATTTTCCAGTTGCGTCATCAGTTGGTAGTTGATAGTGGTCCCACGGTGCCAGGGAGGCTCATCCCCAGGTGTCATGTCCCACGCTGGGGGGAAGGCATTGCATTTACATGCTGAGTTTGGCTTCGAGACTGGCCGCATTTGAGTAACATGAAGGCTGACAGGAGGAAATTCCCAGGCACAATGCTGCTCTAGGCCTTGTTCTTATTTTAGACTTATCAGCTCACAAGCATAGTCATTAGCATCAGGGGCTCACTGTTGAACCCTCACTCCCTCCCGGTCCCCGCCGCTGTACCTGGAAGACTGTCGCTGCTCCCCTAGGGACCACAACAGAGCACCACTGGCCAGGAACCCAGTACCCCCCCTGCTGGTGGTTTTTAATTGTTGCCACTATGAGTATATCCAAACATTACCATGCACCCTGGACATATGTTCTGTACAGCTCCCTGTCAGCCATATATCACCTGTCAATGGTATCCTATACCAGTATCCGTCCATTGCTATTGTTGAAACACTCTGTGATCCAGAACTCCCCGAAATTTGAAGCCCAATATAATGTCAGGGTCCCTTACTAGGGAATGGCATATAGCGATGGGTTTAAAGGTTAGATAGAGAATACGTGTTGACTTGGAAAAAATTCTACATCCTATCTTTTTCTTTTTTTTTTTTTTTTCTTTTTTTTCCCCTAATTATTGAGCTTCTCCTCACAGGAGCCCTAGACCACAGCAATGCATGTATATAATATACAGCACTCCCATACATCCATAACAAAACCTTTTCCCTTCCACAGCGATACCCTTACACCCTATTCACATCATATTTACTTAACATGATGTACAGCGTCTAAGACAATAGCTTTCTAACAAGGTGACATCTGTGCTTACATTGTGGTGCATACTTTAGGATACACGTTTTTTTACATTCTTAGTTATCCTATGTTTTACATTATGGTTTACATTATCAGTCTGTCATCTCCTATATGTTATGGTGTAATATTACATGTTTTATATCCATCCTTGTGTACTCTCACGAAACTCCTCTCTTACCCCCCATTTACCTTGGTTACACACATTTAACGTCCATTTTCCCTTCCACCTTGGTGCCCACAGTGACAGCCAACCTCCGTTTCCCAAGGAGCCACTTCCAGAGATAAATGGAATAGTGTTCAGGGCCTAACTTGCTCAACTGCCCCAATGCCCTGGGAGCCACCCTTTCTCTCGAGGGATACAGTTCCCTCTATTTGATGGCATTAGTCCTCCCCAGGATGTGGGTCCACCCCCACTCTCACTACTTGGGTTTCTACCCCATGGTGTCACCCACTCTGGCAGAATGAGCATTTAGACATAGCCCAGGAGCCCGTCCTGCATAAGACCCTCCCATCCCAGCGTTCTAAACAGGTAACCCTCTATATTATATTTTGACATGATTTTCTCGGCATTTTACTCTCCACCAACACCTGACCCTCTCCTGTGTTCGTATGCTACCCCTCCCTCCCCCCACTTTTGGGCAATGTTACCCATCCGCCCCTCCCCAGCCACCCTCAAACCCACAAAGCCCCAACCAGAGGCAACTCCTTGCCCCCCTTCTATCTCTTCTTTGTGTTCATACTTACCACCATCTCGTCTTAAATTCCACCCCTGCAGACATCGGCTCACATCCTTCCTCCACCCTCTGATTTCTTGTAAGCCTATCGTTCAGTCTCTTGCTATCTAGGGCAGCTTGGTTATTTCATATCATTGAGGTCATGTAGTATTTGTCCTTCAATGTCTGGGTTGCTTCACTTAACATAAGGTTCTCAAGATTCATCCATGTTATCACATGTGTTTGTAGTGTGTTTGTTCTTACAGCCGAGTAGTATTCCATTGTGTGTTTATACCACATTTTATTGATCCACTCATCTGTTGATGGGCATTTGGGTTGATTCCAACTTTTGGCGATAGTGAACAGTGCTGCTATGAACATTGGTGTACATATATCAGGTTGTGTCCTTGTTTTCAGTTCTGCTGGGTATATACCCAGCAGTGGTATTGCTGGGTCATATGGCAAATCTATGGCTAGTTTTTTGAGAAACCACCATTCTGTCCTCCAGAATGGTTGGATCCTTCTGCATTCCCACCAGCAGTGGATGAGTGATCCCCTTTCTTCACATCCTCTCCAGCACTTGTAATCTTCTGTTTTTTTCATAGCTGCCAATCTTATGGGTGTAAGATGGTATCTCATTGTGGTTTTGATTTGCATTTCCCTGATAGCTAGAGATTTGGAACATTTTTTCATGTGCTTTTTTGCCATTTGTATTTCTTCTTTGGAAAAGTGTCTGTTTAAGTCTTTTTCCCATTTTTTAAATGGGTTGTTTATCTTTTTATTTTCAAGATGTAGGAGTTCTTTATATATGCAAGTTATAAGTTTCTTATCAGATATATGGTTGCCAAATATTTTCTCCCACTGTGTGGGCTCCCTTTTCACTTTCTTGACAAACTCCTTTGAGGTGCAGAAGGCTTAATTTTGAGAAAGTCCCATTTATCTATTTGTTCTTTTGCTGCTCGTGCTTGTGGTGAGATATACATAAATCCATTTCCTATTACAAGGTCCTGTAGATGTTTCCCTACACTGCTTTCTAAGGTTTTTATGGTCTTGGCTCTTATATTTAGGTCTTTGATCCATCTTGAGTTGATCTTTGTATAAGGTGTGAGATGGTAATCCTCTTTCATTCTTCTACATATGGCTATCCAGTTCTCCAGACACCATTTGTTGAATAGGCCACTCTCTCCCAGTTAAGAGGGTTTGGTGGCTTTATCGAATATTATGTGGCTGTATATGTGAGTTTCTATATTAGAGCTTTCAATTCGGTTCCCTTGGTCTGTGTGTCTCTCCTTATGCCAATACCATGCTGTTTTCACCACCATAGCTTTGTAGTATGTTTTGAAGTCAGGTAATGTGATTCCTCCAATTTCGTTGTTCTTTTTCAGTATGTCTTTGGCTATTCGGGGTCTCTTTCCTTTCCAAATAAATTTCATAGTTAGTTTTTCTAGTTCCTTAAAGAAGGCTGTGTTGATTTTTATTGGGATTGCATTAAATGTGTAGATCAGTTTTGGTAGGTTAGACATCTTTATAATGTTCAGTCTTCCTATCAATGAACAAGGAATAATCTTCCATTTATTTAGGTCTTCTTTGATTTCCTTGAACAATCTTGTATAGTTCTCGGTGTATAAGTTCTTTATCTCTTTAGTTAAATTTATTCCTAAGTATTTGATTTTTTTAATTTACTATTGTGAATGGTATTTGTTTCTTGATTTCCTCCTGATCTTGTTCATTATTGGTGTACAGAAATGCTACTGATTTTTGCGCATTGATCTTATAACCTGCGACTTTACTAAACTCATTTATGAGTTCTAGAACCTTTGTTGTAGATCTCTCAGGGTTTTCTATGTATAGGATCATGTCATCTGCAAATAATGAAATTTTGACTACTTCCTTTCCAATTTGAATGCCTTTTATTTCTGGTTCTTGCCTCAGTGCTCGAGCAAGTACTTCTAAGACAATGTTAAATAGGAGTGGAGACAGTGGGTATCCTTGTCTTGTTCCTGAGTTTAGAGGGAAGGAGTCTAGGATTTCGCCATTGTAAACAATGTTGGCTTTAGGTTTTTCATATATACTCTTTATCATGTTCAAAAAATTTCCTTGTATTCCAATCTTTTGGAGTGTTTTTATCAAGAAAGGGTGCTGTATTTTGTCAAATGCTTTTTCTGCATCTATAGATATAATCATGTGATTTTTTTCCTTCAATCTGTTTATATGGTGTATTACGTTGATTGATTTTCTTATGTTGAACCATCCTTGCATACCTGGGATGAATCCCACTTGGTCGTGGTGTATAATTCGTTTAATGTGTTGTTGAATACGATTAGCAAATATTTTGTTAAGTATTTTTGTGTCTAGGTTCATTAGAGAAATTGGTCTGTAATTTTCCTTTCTTGTGATGTCTTTGTTTGGCTTTGGTACTAGGGTAATGTTGGCATCATAGAAGGATTTGGTAATGTTCTTTCTGTTTCGATTTTTTGGAATAGTTTCAGCAGGATTGGTGTCAGTTCTTTCCAGAATGTTTTGTAAAATTCACCTGTGAAGCCATCTGGCCCTGGGCTCTTCTTAGTTGGGAGATTTTTAATAACTGATTCTATCTCTCTGCTTGTGATTGGTTTGTTAAGATCATCAATTTCTTCTTTTGTCAATATGGGCTGTTTATGTGTTTCTAGGAATTTGTCCATTTCCTCTAGATTGTCATTTTTGTTGGAATATAGTTTTTCAAAGTATCCTCTTATGATAGTCTTTATTTCTGTGGGGTCAGTGGTGATATTGCCTTTCTCATTTCTTATTTTGTGTATTTGCATCTTCTCTCTTTTTTTCTTTGTTAGTCTCGCTAAAGGTTTGTCAATTTTGTTGATCTTCTCAAAAAGCCAGCTCTTGGTCTTGTTTATCTTTTCAAGTGCTTTCTTATTTTCTATTTCATTTAGTTCTGCTCTTATCTTTGTTATTTCCTTCCTTTTTCTTCCTGTTGGGTTACTTTGTTGTTGTTTTTCTAATTCCTTCAAATGTGCAGTTAGCTCTTCAATTTTTGCTCTTTCTTCTTTTTTGATATATGAATTTATGGCTGTAAATTTTCCTCTCAGTACTGCTTTTGCTGCATCCCATAAATTTTGGTATGTTGTGTTATCATTATCATTTGATTCAAGGTAGTCATTGATTTCTTTTGAGATTTCCTCTTTGACCCACTGTTTTTCTAAGAGTGTGCTGTTTAATTTCCAAATCGTGGTGTGAAGTCTGGGCTTCTGTTCCTTGCAAATTTCCAGCTTGACTCCACTGTGGTCAGAGATATTGTTTTGTATGATTTCAATCTTTCTGAATTCATTCAGCCTTTCTTTGTGGCCTAGCATATGATCTATCTTGGAGAATGATCCATGTGTGCTTGAGAAAAATGTATATCCTGCTGTGTTTGGGTGTAGCTATCTATATATGTCTATTAGATCCAGCTCCTCTAATATACTGTTCAGATGTTTTGTTTCTTTGGTGATTCTCTTTATATACATTTTCTGAAATGCAAGTTTATATTATTGATTTAATTCTTTGTTATTTTTAAAAATATGTGTTTAATACTTTTAATTTCCCTCTTATTACTTCTTTAACTGCACCCCACAAATTTTGATATAGTTTGTTTTTTATTTTGTTTTGCTTACTCTTGAGAGTTATTTGACCTATGAGTTTTATTATGTGTGTTGTTTAATTTTCAAATATATTTTCAGTTTCTGTTACCTTTTTATTACATATTTATAGTTAATATTTAGGGTCTCATGTAATAGGATTATTCATAGTTTATTTCTACTTTCATTTCTATCAGGATTTGACTCATATTTTGAAGCTATTTTTTTGGGGGATACAAATATGCTAAGGATGGTTATAATTTTTAGAGAATTGACTATTTTATCATTCTATGGAACCTCTCTTTACTCCCTATAATCTTTCTTATTCTGAAATAGTCCTTGTTAGAAATTGGTAAGTCTTCTACAGCTTTCTTTTAATTATTGATAGCATGGTATATATTTAAAGTGGATTTCTTATAGGTAACATATAAAAGAGTTGTGTTGTTTTGTATTTTTTGTTTAGCATGTGTCTTTTTATTTAACCCACTCTGATAATCTCTGTATTTTAGACCATTCACATTTAAAGTGATTATTCAAATAGATATATTAATCTCTACAATCTTTTGACTTCTTGCATGTTGCATTTGGTCATTTTTCTTATATTTTCCTTCTTTTTCTGCCTTTTCTGGTTGTAAATAAACATAATTTACTTTTCTTCTTCTCTTAGTGTGTCATTTATTGTTCTTGAATAAAATAGTGGTAGACTTAGGGGTTATAATATACGTTCTTCAATAATCTAAATTTATCTTCAGATTATACCTACTGCTTCACGTGCAATGCAGGTGCCCTATAATGGGGTATTCTGAATTCCTCTTCTTTATTTAATTTAGTTATCCATATGTCTCAATCATTAAAAATCTTGTTACTATTATTGCTCTAAAAATAATTTAAAAATAATTTTCTAAATCACTTACGAATAAGAAAAATAAAAAGTTTAATTTTACTTTCATTTATTCCTTCTCTGACACTACTACATTTTTATGAAGATCGAGTTTTTTGGTATATATCATTTTTCTGTTACCCAGATAAATTCTTTTAACATTCATTACATACAAGTCTGTGGGTAGTGGATTCTCTTAGGTTTGTCTGTCTGGAAAAAAACAAAACTCTATTTCTCCTTCACTTCTGAAGGATAATTTCCCATGATATAGAATTATACTTCCTTTAATAGGTTAAAGGTATAATTACGTTCTCTTGTTGCTTGCATAGTTTGTCAGTAGATATCTGCTAAAATTCTTGTTCTTCTTCCTTTGTATGTATGGTCCACCCCTCACCTCCACTTTTCCTGGATTCCTTAATATTTTCTCTTTATCTTTACATTCTTTAAATATTATATGACTAAGTGTTTTCATTTATGCCATTTTTATTCCTATTTATCCTCTTGTTATTCTTTGCATTTTCTGGGTCTGTGGATTGATGTCTGTCATTATTTTGGAAAGTATTCTGCCATTATTCAAATATTTCTTCTGACCCATTCTTTCTTTTCTCTCTTTCTGGTATTACAATATGTTTGCACGATACTTTTTGATATTTTTTTTCCACAGAGTTGGAGTTCTCTTCTTTATTATTTTATTTTCAGTTTTTTTTCTAATCTTAATTCTGTTTGGAGAGTTTCTAATGATCTTTCTTCAAGTTCAATATTTCTTTCCTCAATCATGTTGAGCCTACTGATGAGTTCTTTGAAGATAATCATCATTTCTGTTATTGTATTGTTCTTATTCTAGTAATTATTATTTTATTTTTCCTAGGTTTTCCATTTATCTGCTTTAATTTCACCTCTCTGCTCTTTTCTATTGTCTATTTTTTTTCCATTAGAGACCTTCCCATGTTAAGGATAGTTATATTAAACTTTCTGTCTAAAATCTCCAACAGCTGTGTCTTATCTGAGCCTGACTTTTAAGCTTGCATTGATTCTTCAGAATGTATTCATTCTTTTCTTTTGTGTACATGTTTGTTTTCTTGTTGCTGTTGTTGGAAACTGCGCATTATATCTTATAATAAGAACTGAGGAAAATAAGCCTTTATTTTAAGGATTCCTGTCAATCTGGTTAGTAGGTGAGCTATATTTTATGTTTGCTGTAGCTATAGTTGCCAGAAGACTAAAATTCCTTTAGTGTTCTATTTTCATCCTCTCCTTTCAGTTTAGGAGCTAGTTTTGTGAATATTGGTTATAAGCTTAATTTCCTCTTACAATGGATTTATGAAAATATTGTGTCGAACTTTTTAATTTTTATTTTCTGAAGAATACAAAGAAACAGGAATTAATGACATCAAAAATGGGAGTCCCCTATATTGTATATGTGAATTACTGTGATCTAAAACTGTTATGAAGACAAAAATAAAAATTAGAAAAAAAAGAAAGGCTGTAGACACTGAGTGAGGAAGAAATGACAGAAAGTGCCTTGCCACTGTATGTACAAGGCAACACCTATTACAGTGATGAACAGCAAAACATTAAAAACAAAGCTTTATATTATTTTTCATTTTTTAATTCACCAATTTATTTTTACTTTATTTTTGTATTTCTAAATTAATAGTTATAGTTCTACTCTTTAAACCCATCACTATATTTCATTTTCCTATTAATTGAATTTAGCAATATATTAGGCTTCATTTTTGAAGAAGTTTTGGACCACAGAGAGGTTCAACTATAGCAGGGGAGGAATGCTGGTGTGGGGCGTTATTATCGGGGGGCACATGGTTGGGAAGAATTTCTCCAGGGCATTTATATAGGGGACATAAAAATTTTCTGATATATGTTGGGTATTTTCATAGTAGTTACAGTTACAAAAAACAACTGAGTGAGTACTGAGCCCTACTCAGGGAAGATCTGTCACATTCCCCACTGGAACAGCAATAATTCCAGAAGTGCAACAGCAAAGACCAACAAGGAAGGATGGTCCAATGATGAGCTCTTGATACTGATGACTACACTTATGAGCCTGTGTGCCTGAAATATGAACTAGGCCTAGAGCTGCGGGGTGACTAGGAGATATCTCCTGAGAGCCTCCATATTCTTCAAATGTTGCCACTCTCTAAGCCAAACTCAGCATGTAAATTCATTACCTTCCCTCTGGCATGGGACACGACTCCTGGGGATGAGCCTTCCTGGCACTGAGGGTTTACCACCTATCACTAACTGGTGATGCAAGTAGAAAAGGGTCAACTCAGATCAGCAGAATATATCAGCCTACATATATAATCATGTGTTAAAAACTGCTTTTTGACCTTGAAAAAAGGGGGCAATGGCAAAGACAGATGAGTATATATGGCTAAGAATCTTCAAAACACAGTCAGAAGGACATCAGAGGGGTCTCGCTTATGCACGCTTCAGCAGGACTACAGAAACAACAACCAAAGAAAATACAACCCTAGGTACTGGTTCTCCTGAAGGCTATGGAGGCCCACAGGGTATATGGTCATGGCAGATGGATTTGGATTTCTGTACCATGTCAGTGGGCTCTACTTTGAAACTTGTGCTCCTGAGAGTGATGGAACTGGACTCAGATGTGATTTTTCTACACATGCTTATTCTGTCACTTTTACTGAACCTGTGGTTGGTGCTAGGGATAGTGTATACTTGGGGGACTTGGATCTGTGGACTGCCCATGTGCCAGCTTGGACCTGAGCCTCAGTAGAGTTGCAACTCCTTCTCCTGGTTCATTGGACTTAGGTAGGTCAGCTAACAGGGAGATAAAGATGGTCACCAACCATAACAGAGAACCAAGAGTGCCTACAACTGCAAGCAGAAGAATTGCATTCATTATCCATGTGGAATCTAAGCCCCCTCTTGATATAAAGATGGAGTGGTCATCACTATCCCAGAGTCCACAGAATGGAGGAATAAAATATGGATTAGAGTGGTATCACTGATATTCTACTATAAAACTATTGAGAATAGCAATAGAAGAAAATGTAGCATTGATGTGGAGAAAGTGGCCACAGTGAGGGCAAGGAGAAAGAAGAAGAGATATGATGGGGGCATTTTTGGGGAGTTGGAGTTGTCCTAAATGATATTGCGGGGTCAAATGTTGGTCATTATATACCTTGTCATAACCCAGTGAATGTACTTGGGGAGAGTGTGAACTACAGGATAAACTATTATCCATGTGATGCAGCATTGCTCCAAAATGTGTTCACTGAGTGTGATGAGTGTGCCACAATGGTGGAGAAGGTTGTTGGTGTGGGAAGAGTGGAGTGGGTGGAAGGAGGTGGTATACAGGAACCTCTTATATTTCTTTAATGTAACATTTTTGTGATGTATGTATCTTCAAAAACTACAATTTACAAAAAATGATGGGTATGGGAGGGTGGGGACTGGGTTATATGGGAGCCTCATGTTTTTTAATGTATGTTCTGTGTGATCTATTAACTTTAATTTAAAAATGTGTTAAAAATGAGTGATATATTTGGAGGTAGTATGATGATGTTACTATACAAAATAAAATAACATTTGCTAAATTTACTTTCTTTCTTTTGACTTTACACTAAATAATGTAACATGGGATTTTAAAGGTTATTACTGTTGGCTGGACTGTATAGATGATTTTGCCAGAAGCTGACATATCTAGATAATAAGCAAATTCATATTAATTAAGCAAAGATGTTGCAATTAGTTTCATACTCTTATTTCTTCAATAAGTCCATGATGCTATAAACACTAACTTACTACATGTAGATAAAGGTTACTATACAAAGCATTTTCTATTAGCAACTTGTTATAAATATGTGTGGCACACATATCACATATCTGTGTATATATATATATAGGTACATACATGCTTACCTCCAATTTTGTTTTATGTTCTTTGGTTCTTGGTATTTAGATCCTTTGTACTTTCATATCATTTAATTCCAATGCTCTAGTACAAATTATAGTTGTGGAACTATTTGAAGACCCTATTATGGAAAAATTTTTACAGTTTTGAGTTAAATTACTAAATGATTGGTTTATCTGTTTATGTCCATGCTGGTATATTATACTACTGAAGGTAATTGTTTTCCGAATCAGTGAACATGAAGAGAAAAAACTATGATTAATGGCAGTCAACTCCTGGCTTCCCAAAGAATGAGGAATTATGGAAGAAAAGTTTACAAGATGAAGTCCATACCCATATAGTACTAGGGGAATAATAGAATGTTAGTGGAATGTAAAATGATTGGAAGATGATTTACAATAATTTCTTCAAGTTAAAAATGAGAGACAACAACAGAACTATACAAAATTATTTATCCTAAGTCATGGTGAGAAAAAAAATAGTCAGAAGTTAACATTCATTTTATAAACTATCTTGGCTTACAACAAATTTCACCAAAACATTTGTTCATATACTACAGTGGCAGGTACAAGTACACCTGCAAAAGACAAGTAAACAGCAGTACTGCAGTGTTTCATCTCAGACCCTACTCTAGAGGAATGATTTTAGATAGGGTAGGTCTGGATAATTTTGAAAGGAGTATAAAAAATGCCAGGAAGAAGATTAAAACTATCCAAGATAAAATTAATAAGTGGAAAGTTTCCTAAATATTAATCAACAACTATGATAATTTGTCATTCCCAAGGTAGCATAAAATCCTAGCAAATTTCTAGATTGTTTTTCTTTTCTGTGTTTTTCTTTTCTTTCTTTTGGAAATATTGTTTATTCTACCACATGCACATATAAAAGCCAGCTTTAAATTTCACTTAAATTACCAGAATAGTACACATTCTATTGAAGGTATTCACATTTAAAGATTTATAAATAAAAATTATACATAAGAAAGAAATAAGTTCTTTGAAATACATTTGTTAGAAAAGAATAAAGTAAGTAGTCAGTTTTATGGGTGATAGAAATGTTAAAGTGTAAATAATTAGGAAAAAACTAAGAAAGCAGGCTTTGGCCTTGATCATGATGCTATTAAAATGATTCCTGACCAAATATTTTATCAATTATTGGATAAATAGTCACTCTGGGTTAAAGTAAGTGTGCTATTGTGCTGAGACCTGCTCAGCAATAGGTTTGCATGAAGGGAAGGTGACACAGAACTAAAGAAATAAAAGGACAGAAAGAAAGACACAAGAGAGGAAATAAAGATGGGATTAGGAGACTTTTCTGAAACTGAGAGCCTCAACCCTAGTTTCCATATTATATTTATTTAGGAACTAACAAGCATCTGTTTGTTATTTACTATGATAAGGGACTGGTGCAACATTTATGATAATATGGTACAGGTCATACAAAGTTCAAATGCCTCCTCACACAAACATTTTTTCATGCTGACCAGATGGTGTTCCATCTAGTCAAGACCCAGTGTTCCTAAGCCTGCACTTTTTGTCTGTGTTATGGGAACATTTCAACTTCAAACCATATTCCTTACTGTTTTCCCACAATTCCCCTTTTTGTTTTTGCAAAGCAGTGATGACACATTTGGTGATTTCTTGCTGCTTCATATCCCAGAGGTTTTGTTGCATGCATCTGAGGAGGTTGTTCTTACTATGGTGAGCATAGC
Source organism: Dasypus novemcinctus (assembly GCF_030445035.2). Classification (NCBI taxonomy): domain Eukaryota; kingdom Metazoa; phylum Chordata; class Mammalia; order Cingulata; family Dasypodidae; genus Dasypus; species Dasypus novemcinctus. The sequence continues at coordinate 58,876,384 of NC_080673.1, forward strand.
TACCAACAAATTAGGAGCAGTAACTGGCATTTTCTCCTTTTCCAACTGTTGTTCAGCTTCTTGTCTTGGATATTTAATTTGTCCCCATGTGGGGGTGAAGCTGCTCTGGTCCTCAGAGTGGAATCCAGCCACGTAGTTTCCAGCATCAATCTCTTCACCTGCATGACCGGAGGTTCTGGGTTCCACAGGAACTTCCATCATCTTTGGAATTCATGATATGGTTTTATTCAATGAGCTGGTACCCATAAAGGATGTTCTCAACCTCCTGGGGAAACACAAGCATACCCTCATTTCCAAGTTAACAGCTTCTCTGTTGACCATTCATTAGCCAGTGAATTATTCCACCAAATTAGAGTTTTTCAAACAAAGTTTGGGTTTGAGTTTTCAAATTATTTTGGAAATGCCTTTCAGCTGCTGTCCCTTCCAGGGTGGTTCCATAATTAAGAAAATGAAGAGTGAATAGTGCTATATGTAACTGCACCTGCAGTGTTTCCTTGTTTCTCCCTTTTAGTTTTTGTAAGATGAGTTTAAGAGTTTGATTTGTTTGCTCCATAAGCTTGCCATGGGGTCATACAGAAGTCCTATAATATGTGAAATACTCCAAGTATCTTGAAATATTTTAAAGGAAACTGTATAAGAAGGAGCATTATCTGTTATTAGAGACTGGGGTAGTCCCATTACAGCAAGCAAGCTAACAAATGTTGACTTATGTGTCAAGCAGTTTCTCCCATCTGAGCTGTAGCCCAAATGAATCCTGAACAAATATCTACAGAACATGAACATAACATAATTTTCTAAAGGAGGAGATATGAGTTACATCCATTTACCACAGTAAGTTATCAGTTAAACCATGGGGATTTACTCCAGGTTCCAGTTGTTTTGGGTTATTAAGAATTTGACAGGGGAAGCAGACTTGGCCCAGTGTATAGGGCACCATCTACCACATGGGAAGTCTGCATTTCGAACCCTTGACCCATGTGGGGCTGGCCCACATGCAGTGCTGATGCACACAAGGAGTGCTGTGTCACGCAGGGGTGTCCACTGAGTGGGGGAGCCCCAAGTGCAAGGAGTGCATCCCATAAGGAGAGCTGCCCAGCATGAAAGAAAGTGCAGCCTGCCCAGGAATGGCACCACACACATGGAGAGCTGTCACAGCAAGATGACATAGCAAAAAGAGACACAGATTCCTGTGCCTCTGACAACAACAGAAGCTGACAAAGAACACACACCAGATGAACACAGAGAACAGACAACAGGGGTGGGGGGGGAAGGGGAGAAAACTAAATAAAATAAATCTTTAAAAAAAATTGACAGGAGGGACGAGTCTGAACAATGTCCCTAGCTTGTGTCCTTGTTAAAGGAAAATGAGCTTTGACACTGACTGCATTTATATGGATTAGACTATGAAAATGAATAGCTTCTTGTAACACAGGAGTGACTGATTTATCAGCAGCATTATTGCCTTGAACTAATGGTCCAGGTAAATTTGAATGAGATCAAATGTGAGTGATAAAAAATGGACTTTTACTATTTCTAATTGTCTGTTGAAGTTTGTGAAAATCTTATAAAGAAACTGATTTATGTTAGGTTAGACAAGAGTTATTTCAATCTATTGAGTAAACTGGATGATATATACTGAGTCTGAAAGGATGTTTATGGATTCTGGTATGTCTTGCAAAGCAATAAACACTGCTATTAATTCAACTTACTGAGCTGAAAATCCAGGAGTAGGAATTTTCTTAGTTTTATCCCCAGTATACCCATCTGCACCATTCCCAGACCCATCAGTAAAGATTGTAGGGGTGTCAAGTATTGGTTGAAATTTAGTTAGGGTAGGTAAAATCCATTGAGTGTTTTTTATGATTTATAATATATGAATTTTAGGATAATGATTACCTATCTGTCCAATAGAATCAGTAAAGGATATTGTAAGTGATTTTATAGGCAAGGCTCAACTTCCTTGTGCAAAAGTGGAAGAACGATTTGAGAAGTATCCTGTTCATGAAGGGCATGAGTGCATTCACAGCCTTTGAGTATAATTTGGACAATAAAATCCACATAAGGAGATAAAGTTTTAACAATACTGTTAGGTGAGTATATCCATTCTACACCATGTTGCATAAGGATTCCCATGGGGGTGTGTAAGCAAGGCAAGATAATCAATTGCAGTGGCTGTTCTGGATTAATGGGCTCAATTTGGGTACTTTGAACTATTTTCTCTTTTAGTGTTAATTCCTGTTCTGCTTCTCTCATTAGAACGCAGGGGCTCTTTAATTGAGGGTCTCCTCCTAATAGGGGAAAAAGATTAGACAGTTTATATGTGGAAATGCCCACTTTGGGCCTCCCCCACTTTATCTCCTAATAATTTCTGCAGACCACTCAAAGTTTAAATAGAGTGCCTATGAATGTGAACCTTCAGAAGCTTAACTGTAATTTTATCAACAACAGTCCAAAGATAAGAAATGGGATTAAACTTTTGAATTTTCTCAGGGGCAAGTTTTAACCCTGCTGCAATTAAGCTCTTTTCTAGGGCTGATATGCTAAAAGTACAGTCTGGGAAGAGGGAACAGCACACAATATATCATCCATGTAATGCATAATATAGCAAGAAGGGAAAGCCAGTCTGACTGGATTTAAGAGTTTAGCTACAAAATTCTGACAAAAGGTAGGGCTATTAAGCATTCTTTGAGGAAGCTATTTCCCCTGAAACAGTTTCATAGGTTCTTTGTTGTTGAAAGAAGGCCCTGAGAATACAAATTTCTCACAGTCTTGGGGAGCCAAAGGTATTGTAAAGAAACAATCCTTTAAATCAATAAAAACAAGTGGCCAGCTATGAGGGATCATAGCTGGTGTGAGCAAACCTGGCTGCAGTGCACCCATAGGTTGAATGACTGCATTTACTGCTCAGAGGTCTGTTAAAAGCCTCCATTTGCTTGATTTTTTCCTTTTTTGTTTCAGATTTATTTTTTATTTTTATTTCTCACCCCTCCCACCCCCCAGTTGTCTGCTCTCTGTGTCCATTCGCTGTGTGTTCTTCTTGACTTCTTCTATTCTTATCAGTGGCACTGGGAATCTGTGTTTCTTTTTGTTGTGTCATCTTGTGTCAGCTCTCTGTGTGTGTGGTGCCATTCTTGGTCAGGCTGCACTTTCTTTTGCACTAGGCAGCTCTCCATATGGGGCACACTCCTTGCGCGTGGGGCTTCCCTACATGGGGGACACTCCTGCATGGCACGGCACTCCTTGCATGCATCAGCACTGCACATGGGCCAGCTCCACATGGGACAAGGAGGCCTGGGGTTTGAACCATGGTCCTCCCATGTGGTAGGTAGATGCCCTAACCATTGGGCCAAGTCTGATCCCCCCAATTTTTTCTTAATAGGAAACACCAGAGAGTTCCAAGGACTAAAATATCTTCAATATGACCCTTATCTAACTGTTTCTTAACTAATTTATATAGTACCTCCAATTTTTCTTGGGTTAATGGCCACTGTTCAACCCAAACTGGAAGGCTATAGTTCATTTGAGAGGAATGGGTTTGGGTTGTTCAAGGAGTCTAGACTAAGCAGTGGCCATTATGGAAAAGGTGAATATCCTAACCCTTTATGATTACAATGAGCTATAGGATCTATTGGTTTAACAATTCCCTGGTGGTGCTTCCCCAATCGTAACCCTGGAACATGACCTTGTTTCTGCATTAATTGTTGACTTTGTTTACTATATTGGCCAACCTGGGGAATATAAATTTCAGCCTGCCATTCTTCTAATATATCATGTCCCCAGAGATTAATAGGTAAGTCTGCAACATACAGCTGCAGGGTGGCATGTTGCCCATCAGGTCCCACACAATGAAAAATTTGCACACTGTGTTTTAAACCTCTGGGAGTGCCAAGTCCCAAAACAGAAATAGATGCACTTTGTAATGGCCAAGCAGAGGGCCAATGGTTAGAACTAATGTTAGAAATGTCAGCTCCAGTATCAATAAGTTCTTTGAACCATTTGTTCTGTATGGTTACTTCACAAATGGGATGAGATGCTAAAGTTTTTTTTCAGTTAAATCTACTCCTGTTATTCCTGTAATTCCAAAAACTAGCTCCTACAGGAAGATAAGGGAGAAACAATTGTGTTATGTAATTTCCAATATCAGCTTTCCTTGGAACTGAGGTGGACATGATAATTTGAATCTCTCCTTGATAGTCACAATCAATTACTCCTATATGCACTCTAACTCCCTGGGAGGTGAGGCTGCTCCTCCCAAGGAGAAGTCTGACTATGCAAATTGGTAAATATTCCTTTAATCCCATATTTACACAGAAGGGGTTATCCCCTGGAAGCAAGATAACAGTTTTGCCATAGGGATATCTATGGCTGCACTTCCTGAAGTGGTGGGCAATAAGTCAAGGGGACTGCAGAGTATCGGAGTGTCAGGATTGCTGTGCTGAACTGGGAAAGCTCCCTTTTGGAACTGGGCTAGGAGTGGGACCTGATGGAAGTTTTCCAACAAGGGAGTGCCATTCTTATGATAATTAGACCAACATTGGCTAACCCAATGATTTCTTTTACCGTAGCTGGGACATGGCTCAAATGATTTTCAAGCAGAAATATTCTGTCTGGGTAGCATTGTTTTTCCCTCAGACCCTTCCTGACAATCTTTTCTCATGTGACCAATTTTGTCACAATTGTAATATTTTCCAGAGACACTCTTATTGCTTTTCATTCCTGCCATAGCCTAAGCCATCATAGTAGCACTGTGGCCCTCCTTCCCTACATCCTGGCACAATTTAATATATCCAGTCAAATCTACTTTACCTTTCATAATCCCAATTGCTTTCTGACAATCCTGGTTAGCATTTTCATAAGCCCTTAGCTGCAAAATAGAATCAGTAGCTTCTAAATTATTGACCTGATTTTTGATAGCCTCTTGTAAACTGAGCAATGAAGTCAGGGTAAGGGTCTTTAGGTCCTTGTAATATTTTTTTTAAATGGCACCAGATACTGGCCTTTAGCCTCAATATTTTCCCAGGGCCTTAAGCAATAACAACAGACCTGTGTGATGGCTTAATCATTCATTTTTAATTGCTGATCTACTCCTGCCTAATTCCCCACTGCTACTAACTGATCCAAGGAAATGGAGATATTGTGGGCTCTATTATAAGCAGCCTGAATCTCTGCATGATTTTTCCACCAGGTTTTGAATTGTAAAAACTCTCCAGACCTTAGGGTGATATGTGCTAATGCAGACTAGTCAGCTGTCATCAGCGTAGAGTCTTCAGCAAGTCCCTGCACTGTACCATAGGTACAAGAATTTGGACTACATGGTTGCACTGCTACTTTTAATATTTCAAAATTTTAAATGGGAAGGGTTCATGAGCGAACTCATAAGCTCCCTTTGGATTTTGAGGATCCACTCCAGGAGCTATTCTTTCTCATATGGTAAATGGAAAGGCCACTTGAAGTGCCTCTAATCACATTCCCTTCTAGCTTTGTTGTAAAGCTGACAACTTTGGCTGAGTGTCCCTGGGCATAGGAGGGGGAGGATGCTTCAGTGGGGGGAAAAGGTGACTTCCTAAACTCAGTTAATGAAAGAGGTGAAGGCAAAGTAACTTTAGATTTAGTATCATTGAAAAATTCAGTGAGAGGAATTTCCTCAATTTCTCTATTTTCATTTTTCTCTTCCTCATCTCCTGTAAGCAAAGGTTCCAAAACAGATTTAATAACCATCCAAGTATACCAAATAGTAACAGGGAATGGAAAGCCTTGTACATGTAATTTTTCTAACTCTTTTCCTGCTCTTTCCCAGTCTTCTAATTCTAAACTTTCTACTGCTGGGAACCATGAACAATAATTTTTCTATAATCTGTAAGTTCTAAAATACAGGGCTTGCTGGCCTCAGCTCCTCTACCTTGAGGAGTTGTTTGAAGAGACAGACATACAGATGATATTTTGTTGAAGTGTCTCCATTTCCCATCATAACCCCACTAGAATACCTGAGTGTGTCCTTATTCACCAAGGACTTGGAAGGCCTTCTAACCACTTGGGGCTCTATGCTGTGACAACACCATTAATTTCACTTAAAGTGATTCTTCTTCCCTTTGTGCCCCACAGTGGGCACCAGTCGCTGAGACCAGCACAGCAATGGGTTTGCATGAAGGGAAGACAACACAGAATTGAAGAAATAAAAGGACAGAAAGAAAGACACAAGAGAGGAAATAAAGATGGGACCAGGGGACTCACAGCTTCTTAAACTGAGAGCCTCAACCCTAGTTTCCACATCATTTTTATTTAGGAATTAACAAGCAGCTGTTTGTTATTTACAATAATAAAGGGCAGGTGCAACATTCATGATAATAAGGTACAGGTCATACAAAGGTCAAATACCTCCTCACATAAACATTTGTTCATGCTGACCAGATGGTGTTCCATCTAGTCAAGGCCTGGTGTTTCTAAGCCTGCACTTTTTGTCTGCATTATGGAAACATTTCAACTTCAGACCATGTTCCTTACCATTTTCCCACAACACTATTGTAGTTGGAGCTGTATATTGCTTTTGTCAATTGTACTACTGACAGCTTACTGTGTTGGTTGGAGTTCATTCTATATGGTATGCTCATTTGTCATTCATTCAACAGGTATTTACCACCACCTATTTTGTGACAGTCATTATTCCATGTGGTATATGTCAGTAAAAAAAAACAAAATTACTTGATCTCAGGTGAATATATTCTGAGGAGTATAATCAGACAATCAACAATACAATAACTAAAGTATTATTTATTTGGAGGAAACAGTTATATAAAGAGAACATGTTATAAAATGAAGAGTAAGGTAAATGCAAACGGGAATACCTGGAAGGGGTGGTGGAGCAGTTTGAACTATTATGATCCTCATTGGGAAGGTGAGAGAAGAGCAAAGACCTGAAGGAGGAGTGAAATTTAATTGAAGAGCATTCCAGGAGGGGAACAGCTAGTGTGGAACTCTATGGGTGGAATGAGCCTGGCTTGTCCAAGGAACAGCAGGACATTCAGTATGGCTGGTGTGGAGTGACCAAAAGGCAGAAATAGAAAGACAGTGAAAGTTGTGGAGACCTCAGTTCTTGATTACAAAATTCTTTTTTTCACAAGCAGTAATTTAAAGCCCGATAATAAGAAGATTCTAGGCCTGCTACTTCTCCTCATTAAATGAGACATGAAAATTTTGTTACTACCCATTTCAGCAAATTTTCTGTGGTGCTATTCTTATTCAATACCTGTTTGCACTTACTTTAAGCATCTCTACACAACTTATGAAAAGATTGCTTCTGTGTACTTAAATTTAAGGTAAGAAAATTATACTAACTTATGTAAGTAAATACCATTCTCAGTTCAAATTAAAACATTATCTCAACCAAATGAGCTTTATTATAATTAAGGAGTTTAACACATTTGAGACTTGAGTTATTTTAAGTGTCTTAAGTTAGGTACTATGATATCTGAACTGTTTAGAAATCATGACGTTTCTGAGATCTCATATTTCAGAAGTATGCAGTCATTGTTATAAGTTATTTGCACTTGTCTTTAACCATCATCTTATAAACCACATGAGGCTTTTCTCTCTAAATTCACTGCATTTTCAAAATATATTTTAAAAACACCAGCATCCTAATACTCTTTCTGTGGGAAACTGCTAAACATATTATTTTAAAGGTAGTGAAAGTCAATTTCTACATGAAAATCTAAATTCTTATTTCCTTCACTTTCCTGATTTTCTTCTGTTAAATATCATCATACACAAAAGAAAAAAGAAAGAACACATTTTGAATTATATCTTTCAACCATCACCCTATAGTTTTCTCAGCATTTTTGGTGGTGTACTACCAGCAGCAGTAAATATTTTGGCAGCATAAAGTATGATTTTCTGCTTTCTCTAAAATATGAGCCAAATGAGTGAACAGCTGGGAGTTCCTAGCCTTGAAGAAATCTATTTATAAGAGATCAAATAGCTGGCATGGTCACAGCATATTAGTAGATCCTTGAATTTTGCTCTGTGGTATAATGAAAAGGAATACACACAAAAACGCACTCATATACACGCATGCAAAATCATAAAAATAAAAGAACAAAATGAAATTTTTTACAATTCTATATACCTTATTATAACTTTTAAAATCTACAATAAAAAAAAGAAAATATCTTAAAATGAATGTATCTGTGACATACATGCTCAGTCTATGTATTTGATTATACTTGATGTTTTAGTAAGATGTATATTAATTTAGGAAGCTGAGAAAAATTTTAATTAGGAAGACTTTTGGTTGTCATAGGAGTTTGAATTGATAATAAATCACTTACTAGGCACTTCTTTTTTATTATTATGTATATTTAAATAGAATATTAAAGTTGCCAATGTAGACTATAATTCCATTTCTTTCGTATTTTCCAAATAACTTTGCTTTATATAACTAGACATTCCATGGTAGATGTGAAAACTTCATAGCAGGACTTTTCATTAGATGTTTAAGTTTATTCATATAAATACTTTATAATGTGTAATGCTTTTTATTTATACATTTATATATTACATTGGTCATTTTTATACTGGTTATATATTTCTTGATTGACATGTCACTCAGATATATTTTTTACATTGATCAATTTTAGGTGTTGAAGATAGCTGATGATTTTTAGAGTGTTGAAATATATAAGATTTTCATTATATCTTAATTTCTCTAACCCAACATATCTCACTCACCCCAAAATTTCCAAAAAATGATGAGAATGACTCATCAAATAAATAATGTAAATAAAGGAATAAAATATAAAAATTAGTCAAATGAAAATTCTAGGTTTCACAACTACAATATTAAAAATGAGAAAAAGGGAGCTTAGTATTAGATTTAAAGGGCAGAAGAGAGGAATTGAAGACTGGAAGATAAATAATAAAAATTATCTAATTTGAAAAAGTGATGGAAATAAGAACCATGACAGACTCAAAGATCTGTAAAACACCATGAGCTATATCGACATATGTGTATTTTGAATACCAGGAGAAGTAAAAGAAAAAAAAATCAGAAAAAAATTTTAAGAATTAAGGATAAAAAACTTAGCAAATTTTATTTTAAACATTAATCTTTATATATAAGAAGCTTAACAATTCCAAGCAAACTGGAAATATCTACAAAAGATATTTACACCTAGACAAATGATATTCAAGAATATGAAATACAATATTAAAAATTTAAATCAGCAAAAGAAACATGATATCAAGTACACAGAAATCATAAGTTTGACATTTAACTTCATCAAAAATGATGAAGGCCAGGAGGCAGTGGAATGACATAGACAAGTGCTGTAAGGGAGAAAAAAAAAACAGAAAAAAATAAAACTAAAAAACTATCAACCAAGAATCTTATTTCTAGAAAAACTGCCCTTCAAATTAAATGTGAAATGAAGACAGTCACCAATAATTAATACTGAGGTAATCTGTTGCTAGACGAGATGGCTTACAAAGAATACAAAAGTTAGAGTTGTTGAAAAGAAATAACAGCAAAAAGTAATTCAAATTCACATGAAGAAACAAAGGGCATTCTTAAAGGTACTTCAACAGGTAATTTAAAAAGATAGGATAAAGTGTGGGGAGGGGAGGGAGTGGTACTTATGGGAATCCCCTGTATTTTTTATGTAATATTTATTAAAAATAGAAAGAAAATTAAACTAATAAAAGAAAACAAAAAAATGATAGTATAATGTTTTTCTTGATTTCTCTATCGGCTTAAAAACAAAGGTATTAAGCAGTAATTATAAAATAGTATTCCTGGACTTATAATATATAAACAGATATGTACATGTCTCAGTATTATATTGGGACAAAGGAAAAATGAGGCAATGTTTTGTTAGGAAAGGACAGCATGTTGTAACTTAAATCCACAGAAAGAAAGGAATAAGTCAGGAAATGAAAAATAAATAGGTTAATATTCAAAACTCTGTAAGTAAATTATTTCTTTAAAAATATAAGATTGTATAAAGCCATAATAAAAACATCATTTTTGTGTGTATGAAATATATCCATGTAATATATACAATTTAACTAAAAAAAAAAGAAAGAAATGTAGTTGTATTGGTGAGTTTCTGTGCTTTACTAGAATTAAGGTAGTATACATTTTAAGAATTAGTTTCTGATGAATTAAGATATATAATGTAATCTTTTAGTGCAAACACTAAGAATATAATGCAAAAATATAGTTGAAAACTCAAGAAAATAATTTATTTAGGTTGGGTCATGTCTCCAACAAAAGCATGCTCAAGCCTAACCCCTGATCTTGTGTGATGTAAACTCATTTGTAAATAGAATCTTTGAAGATCCAACTAAGTTAATATGAAACTGAATCTGAGTGGGTTGTAATCCAGTTTTCCTGGAGTTCTAAAAAGCAAAAGAAATTTCAATGTGGAATTAGAAGTTTGGTTATAAGAAGATCTTTAAAATATATTGATTTTTTTGTTTGTTTTTACCCCTCAAATTGACAGGAAGCTGGGAAAGAGAAAGAAAAGGAAAAGAAAACCAAACCTGTGATTCCTAAACTAATTTCTTTTGAATACTAATCATCTGGAAACAAGGAATCCAGTATCAAATAAACATAAGTAACAGTGCAGAATTAATCCCCATTTTAGAATTCACAATATTAACATACTCTAAAATTCTAAAATCTCCAGGAATTTCCATGGAAAAGAGAAAGAAGGAAAGGAACAAGGAAGGAAGGAAAGAAGAAAAGAAATAAGGATAAAATAAAAAATGTGTTTAATTTATATAATAATAATCTAATAATAAAAATAATTGTAAATATTTGTCCAGGAAACTTTTATCTCTTTAAGAAATATTAACATTATTTGAACAGATTCCATTTCTACAATGATTTTTACTGCATATTTAATTTTTAGTCTTTTGGCTGATTTTTCCCACGAGAAAGGAAACAACTGGCCCTGACATATGAGAACAGTCTTTGGTTTTCTTCTTAAATAAAATATCACAGACCACCAACATCTGACATGCCCTCTGATTGTGATGGATAAACCTAAACATCAAGACCACTTGTAATATCTGAATTCAGAGAAGTAAAATATTGTGAAAAAAACACAAAAATGACTGATGGCCCCTTCCACTCCACTCCCAAATTTAGTTAATCTGAGCAACTGGTGCTTCCTTACCAATTATAATTTTAGCTTCATTTCATTCCTCCTGCTTTCTAGATAAATTTGATGAGAACATGGCATACTAATTCTACCCCACTTCTTAACATAATACTGTCTAAAATAAATTCCCATTCCCTTTGTTGCAGCAAAACCAGGAATTCTGAGGAGAAGAAAAACCCAAAAGGCACTTGGAGAGGCAGAGGAATAGATTTATTATGCACAGGCCCAGAGGAGAGTCAGTCTCCAAATTCTGAATCCCATTTCTCAGTTTTCATGGGTTTATATAGGATTTTATGCAAGAGTAGCCTGGCTCTCGCTCATTGGCTAATGTTTTGCTTGGCAAAATTTTGCAAGCAGGGCTACAGAAGCAGAAGGCAGGTGCAATGCCATGCTCTTGTGGGCTGATTTACAGAAGTGGGGGGGCAGGAGTGATTTGTTAGATTACAGAAGTGGGGGCAGGAGTAGTTCATTTGAATACAGAAGTGAGGGCAAGAGTGGCTTGTTAGATATTTTTCTGTAAGGTTATGCTTTTCTATTTCTTAACACTTTAACACCAATCAAAAATCACAAAAAGAGCCCAAATGTTATAATACATTTCTCCTAATACTCTTTTACTAATATATCCCACATTTCTCCATTTTAAAGGTTCTCTTTTATTTTAATGAGTCAATAAACCCAATTTTGCTTAACTGCAGGTGTGTTCTTGGTGATCTTTGGCTGGAGGGCACTGATAAAAAATGGTGATTCACCGAGACTCAGCTCAAGTCTTAGCTGCTTTGAGTATGCAATGGTCTATCTATGACTCTGCTTCCTGTTTAAGATCCCAGGTAAGTTCAAAATGAATTGAGTTCTAACAGTTTCTCAGAGCAGCTTTTTTCATCTTGTTTATCTATATATATGTAATTTCAAAGAAGCCTATACTATCTTTATGTTTCATAGTTAGGGATTAATTAAATTCAGACTTTTTATTCATAAGTTTTTAGAAAATTGGCAGGGGCCCAAGTTACTGCCTAAACTAGGTGTAACATCACTCTCTGTGAGTGACTATTTTTCTTTTGAGTACGTATATGTTAAAAACGTCTCCATCTATATATTTTTTTTCATTTCAGAGGAAATATGATTAGCCTTTTACAGTAATTATTTCATCATTGTTCCAAGCCTACTATTTCTCATTTATTCCTGTTCCTCTTTCTTTCTTTTTCCCTTAAAGACAAAGTTTGATTATCAAAAATAATTTATTTAGATACATTCTCTGCAAAAATGTCTAAAAAAATTTTTTTAAGTTAACTTTGTTTTATTAGATACTGAAAGTTGCTTTTACAAAATTGGCTTTAATACATAAGAAGAAAATGTTTTGGTTTCAAGATAAGAGAAGGTTTTGTTTTTTTTTGTGTGTGGTTTTTTTTTTTTTTGCCATTATTCAGAGACTTTAAAATCAGTGTACCATATAAAAATTAGTATTATCACTGTATTTTGATCATGGTTAAATTTCTTTTTATTCAAACTTCCTGAATTTCCAAAATTACTTCTTGAGTTGAATAATTGATTACTGTCATTTTTTCTATATAACTGGCTGAAATTAAAAATTACATAGATATATATATATATATACTTTATCTCAAAGGAATGAGGTCATAATAATTGTCTCTCTGAAAAAGTTTCATTTTATAAAATCCTTCTGATCCTATATGCCACGAACATTTAATGTGCTAGCTAAACAGTAATTTCTGAATTCCTAACTCATTTTAAACCTTACATATATGACTAAGTTAAGTAATAAATAATTTTTAAAGGCCTAGAAGTTTCAAGTAAGAAGCAAATGCAAAACAATGGTGATGAAAAATGACTTTAATTTACTCTTATTTCTCAGAATGACAATAGTTAAACAAAATATGCCAATGCTTTATATATAAATTATATATGCTTAATTTGCCCCCTTGCAATTGTTAAAATGATGTTAAATAACTGCTCCAGAAAAACAGATAGCTAAACAGTTCCTGCATTTCTGTCTTTCTGTTCTATCTTGCGTTTGGATAAAAGAAGAGCTGGTTATTTTTGTTAGAACTAATACTAATGGTTAATTTTAATAGCTACATGTTTATGTCATAATATAAATATAAGGAAATGGATAGGATTTTCTATTCATTAAGAAAGTTGGTACTATTTATTGAGATATTAACTCAAAATACAGTTTGGATCCAATATATTTATAAGTTAATTATATTTTTTAGCTATATTAAAATACATAAATTTTATATTTTTATATTAGTCAGTGTTTAAATTCATACATATAAATGTATACCACAAATATTTTATTGCAAACTGTTACATGCAAAATATATAAGCGAAGTAAAATTAAATGTGTTTCTTTTTTATGTAAAATATTAAATTTTTATCCAGGTTAGCAGAGGTTCCTTTTTGTCAACAAAATATTCCACTAAATCTTGGTTTTGTGACATACTTTTAAATTATTTTTGAAAAAAAAAATCTTTCTTTAAAAAAAAATTCCTGATAAGCACTGTTCCTTACTGCTGAATGTTTCCGTAAAGTTGCCGACAAATATTTCCTGCCTTTATATATTGATGACTTAAATCTTATCACCTCCCACAACTATTCTTGATTTTGTCTTTCTAAAATTCAGGCTGAAAATCAATAATTATAATAATAATAAAAAAAAATCTGTTAACATGTCTTTTATGCCAAAATGACCTCTGGATTTGCAAAAGGATCATTGAGTAACACAGAGTTTGCTCTTTCACCCTAAAAAGTGATGGCATGAAAAATAAATAGGTTTACCTAGAAATTCTCCAAATTTTGATTAAGTGAAAGATTATTATAAAAGCAATATAATAAAACTTTTAAATCAAAAGGAGAATTTATTCTGATAGATTTAGTACCACATTAGTAAAGTATGCTAATATAACTACCTTTCAAATTTTGTAAACTTTTCTGGTTAAAACAATGATACTCTTGTTTAAGCACAAGGACTGCTATCATAATGCTTTAACAAAAGACTTTCCCAGGATCTTAGATTTACAAATATTTGTCCTCTCTACCTCATGAAAAGTACTACAGATGTCTTGATTCAATGGGAATCAACAGAATCCTGTTGCTGCTTTGATTCTTTCAATAGATCCAGTAATTAAGTCTATCTACCTTTTCTAAAACCTATAGTACCAATAATGAGCCACGTGAAAACTTTAATTTCTTTTTTCTTCACGTTCAATGATTCCCTATGCTCTTCAGACTCTTCCAATGATAGAAATTGTTAGTTCTCTTCAGCTAACACATCACTGAAAACATCACAATCCATTACTGCAACGCTCACCTGCAGAAAAGAAAGTCTATGATTGTTTGCCTCTTTTAAAGATCTGTTTTCATTCTGATGTGGGCTATGGGTGGGAGGATCTTTGTCTCTTCAGAGATAACCTACCTAAGCTGTCTGACTTGTGGGTGTGGAACGGTAAGAGGCTGCAGTCCTGCCCTTAGTGACAATGGCAATGACTCCAGTCCCAGGAAACAATTTAACAATGCAAGGTCTATAAACTTTAAGTATTTAGGGGAAATGCAAACAAAATATGCTAAAAGCTTATCTAGAATGTCTGAAGTCCATGCTAAAAGCTTACCTAAGATGTGGAAGATATGTGTGCTAATTCAAGATATTGAGAACTGAAACAAAAGGACCATTTGGGCTTTCCTCTCTGTATAAAAGGGACTCAAAAATCTTGTTTCGGGCTCGGGATTGAAACAGAAAGCTCCCGAGTCTGACCCGCCATCAATAAACCATTTTTCCTTCTCAAAATCATTCTTGAGTCCTGGCCTCTCTATACTCAAATAATTGAACATCTCTCAAATTCTACAACAATTCTACATAGAAATTCTAGAAATTTCCTTCTTCACAGTGTTGTACTGGAGCCTGCTTCTACCATTGAGGAATAAAAAGCATAAACTTGCAAAAATACCTAGCAAGTCACTTCTGCCCCTGCTTCTAAGGATGGGCCTATAAGGGCATGGCCTTGCAGGAAAATATCAAATAAATAACTCCTGCCCCGTGTTTCTGTAAATCTGCCCATGAAAACATGGCCTAGTAGGAAGATTCAAAAGAGTGACTCCCCACTGCCCACTTCTGTAAATTAGCCCACAGTCTTGCAGCTGCATTCTGCCTCTGTAACCTCTTGCTTGCAAAATTTCGCCAAGCAATGCGTTAGCCAATGAACAAAAGTTATGCTGATCCCACCTGAAAATAAACCTATGAAAACTTAATAACAGCACTCAGAATTTGGAGATTAACTCTTCTCTGGGCCGGCGTATAATAAATCTGTTCCTCCACTTCTCCTGAGAACCAGTTTTGAGTCTTTCTGTGGTTCAGAACTCCAGGCTTTGCTGCAACACAACTAGCTAGGAAGATGCAACTGCTGCAACTCCAAGAATTTTCTAAGTCAGTTGATGTCACATGGTAGCTTGAAATTAGTCACTATGAAATTAGTCACAAAGGGAGAATTTGATATGCAAAGGGAGAATTTGCATATCAGAAATAGGCAAGTGATACTGTTTCTTAGATATCAGACTAATAACCACTCACATGCCCTGTGTATTTAGGATAATTATTATAATCTTTCAAATGCTTAAAACAACCACCCTTCTAGTGGATCATGCATCCCTGAAACAAGTATTCAGAAACTTCCAAAAAGAGGTCATTCCAAGCTACTGGGGAAAACTTCCAGGATGGATGACACATGTACTGTTCATTTATACTCTTCAATCCACAGTTCCTATGTAGGGATATCTCAATAACAAAACAAGATCCAAAACTGTTCTCTGACCTGAACAGTCATCTTAAATCATGCAACTTCTATTCTGGAAAAGGAACAAACCAGTTTGAATTTAAATTCATTAGCCAGAGTTGTCATGGAAACAGTAGCCCTTAATTTCCTTTTAGTTGGCCAAAGGGGAAAGTTATGCTGCAGCCAACATTTCTTGCTGGACCTATAAAAATACTAAAGTTGAAAGAATAGTCTGTGATTAGACTAAACGATTAGATTAAATTAGACTAAAAGCCACTTAAGTTTCTAGAAAATGACTAGCTGGTTTTTGGAACATGTTTCCATTGTCTTGCTTTGAAAATTAGGCCCCTGTCTTGGAGGACTAATATAAGAACAAAATCCATTTTTGTTTCTGGTAATTACCCGTGCTCATATGTCCTACCCAGAATATTAAATGTTACTGGAAATCCATTGTCAAGCCAGAGCATTCATCAATTCACCCTACAACAACAGGAATAGGACAGAATATTGTTAACTACAGGCTATATTTTCCGAATCTGCAAAAGTTCAGCAATGATGAAGATCTTTATACTGTAGATTAATGTCCTGCTACCTGACTTCATCTATCTTTGGGCATATGGGGGGATCTGATTTATAAAACAAACAAACAAATAAAAATTCAAAGAAAAACAAAATGTAATCCCCAGATTGTTGGGAGGTAGAGTATTGTGCTAAGAGCTGACATGTCACTCAAAACTAGCCACTAATGGCTAAGTTTTTATGCCCAATTGAAAATAAAATTTCAAAGCAAACATGACTGCTTTGTGACCATGACAGTGATAAGTGGCTCTTTAGGGATCTGGAGTTGTCCTGAATGATATTGCTGGGAAAAACACCAGGATATTGTATATCCTGCCATAGCCCACTGGATGAAAGGGGGGACAGTGTGACTACAATGTAAACCATGGTCCATACGGTATGGCAGTGCTCCAGGGTGCATTCACCAAATTCAATGAATGTGCAGTACTGATGAAAGGGAATGTTGATGTGGTAGGAGCAGGGATGGAGTGGGGAGTGGGGTATATGGGAACCTCATATGATTTTTTGTGTAATGTTTTATGTGATCTACTTATCTTTTAAAAAAAAGGCATTAAAAAATAAAATAAAGAGAATTACATCAAAGCAAAAAAAAAAAAAAAAAGGAAAGGTATAAAATAAGATACCTAGATAAGATTTATTAAGATAATTAATCATAGAATAACCCTCACTTCCTGACAACATCCAGTCCAGAGCAAAGAACTGCTTTCTTAAACTCTGAACCAGCTATCTTCATACTCTCTTACTGAGAGGTCCTACAACTCTCCACAGTGTATATTCTCTCTTCTTGAAATGAGTTAAAAAAGTCATCTTTCTTTAGCTACATGTGTGTTCCTAGTGATAGTTTAGCTAGAGGGCAGTGATAGCTGATAAAATAAGTTTTGACTCTGAGAAAAATCAGCTAGTATGTTATTGCCAAAAAGCTTAGATTCATTTCAATATTTCCTTTTCAATTTTATTTGTGTCTTACCATTATATCTATTCCTGTCACCCCTTAATTTTTAAAAATTTTTTCTGCAACCCGTTTGTTAATCATTTGCTATTCGTGATGTGTTTTTCTTTTATTTTTTTTGAGAAGCACAACATTTTCTATTTTTTTTGTATTGTTTCTTGCAGAAAATCATGTTAAAGAGGTCTGATTGTTCTTCCTCCAAGTCTTCAAAATGGTGTTCCTGTTTCCTCTGCTTCAGAAGCCTTTCTTTCCAATACTCGTTTGAGGGGATATTTTTTCTTCAGTGGTATTTGTCCTGATAAATAGCTATCAAGAGAGTGTGTGTATGGTTCTTCCTTGATGTGTCCATTGACAAAGGGTTTAATGGTTGAATTTTCTTCACAAATCTATAGCCATGAAACATGTTGATATAGTTTCTAATGTAAGATTTTATATATGAGGCAATTATCTGGTAGCATTTAACTGTATAAATTTGATTCCTGCTTTGCTTCTGCTCCTTAGCTGTGATCATTTTGAAATAATAGACATATTATTTGAAATCCTCCATACCCTTTTCATGTATTCTCAAGGACTTCCCTGCCCTTTAAGGCTATTCTTAATAGAGCTCTATATGTGAGGACTTCACATTGCAGCATGCATGTTCCATCACCCATTCCTCCACCCACTTCTTGCTCTTATATGTTCTTGGAAATTAAAATGCTGTATAATTTTGGAAATTGTTTGTGTGTCCGTGCACATGTATCACTGGGAGAAAAACAGTGGGACTTTCACACAATTTTCTTAATCCAACTTGCTAAAATATAATTTTCCAAAAATTCACTAAGTAGTTTTATTTGGTGAATATTTTAGCAACCAAATACTTTGTAACTGTAGCAGTTTGATATGGTTATGAATTCCAAAAATAGATATTGGATTATGTTTGTAATCTGATTTGTACCTGGTCATGATTGTGTTATAATTAGGGTCTTCACAGATAAAAGGGATGGCAAAGAACAGAGTTGGGGTTTCTGATGTTGGAGTTTTAATGTTGGAGTTTGGTGCTGAAGTCTTGAGCTGGAGCCCTGGGAAAGAGACAGAGCTGTTCACCTGATAGTCTGCAGCTGACCTCGTGGAGAGAGGCAAAGCCTAGAGAGCCTCATAGTATTCTATAGCTGACCTTCTGGAAGAATAGAGTCACTGAGGTCAGAGGAACCCAGGAAGCCCAAACCCTCACAGACGTCAGCAGCCATCTTGCTTCAACATGTGGAAATAGACTTTGGTGAGGGAAGTAACTTCTGCTTTATGTTCTGGTATCTAAGCTCCTACCACAAATAAATACCCTTTATAATGTCCAGCAGATTTCTTGTGTTTCGTATCAGCACCCCTTTGGTTGACTAATACAATAACCAAAACTTTCTCTGTATTAGATACATAAAGACTTAGAAAAATTAAAGGAAACATGCACTTATTTCCAAGCATGTAAGTGTCAAGATGCTTTTGCCAGGGTCTACATTCGAAGATGCCTTTTCACCAAAATTGGCTAAATTTGAAGCACCCATGTTTCCTTTTTTAAATTTATAGAGTGAGCATTCTCAAGGACACAGTGAAAAGTTTCTGGATGAACAATTTTCTTAGAAGTGAGGGATTATGAATAGTGGTTTCAGAGCACTATGAAAATAAATGCTTTATGTAGCTTCCTAGAAGGGTTGGCCCTTTACATGATGTCTTTTATTACATAGCCAAGAATTCCCTCTCTCCCTCAGTGTCTGCTAATTTTCCCCATGGTAAATACTATGAATTAATATATTATTTGCTTATTGCCTGTCTCTTCTACACTGCAATGCAAGATTTCTGAAATTTGGGGGTTTGTTTTGCTAACCACTAGTGTTTAGAAATAGTATGTGCTTAACAAAATAATAACAATGGTAGACAGTGTGCTTTACATACATTTGTCTTTCTTCTCCATACCCATTGAGGGAGGATTATAATTCCTTACTCCTTGATATTAATCTTAATCACAAGGTGTTCTTTGGTCTTCAGAATAAAAGTAGATGGTTGGCTGACCCATTCTGACAGATGTTTTAGTTGGTCCACAGATCAGTGAGCAAAATACAAATTTTTGTTTTTGTTGTAAGCCATTGAGTTTTGGGGTTGTTTGTTACAAAACATTATTTCAGCAAGCATTGAATATGCATCCTACCCTTGAATAATGCTTACTGTGAGTCAGACACTGTCCATATATATATACACACACACACACACATGTATATACATATAAAAACATATATTAACATTTCTAATCTATCAGTGAGATAGATACTATTATCAGCCACATTTACAAATGAAAATTTTGAGGCACAAAGTAAAATGATTAGGTTCATGTAACCAACAGTTGTAGGTCTAAGATTAAAACTAAGTATTCTGTCTTAAGAGTTAAGGTTGTCAGATTTATATATTAAAAATACAGGGTAATAGTTAATTTGAATTTCATTTAAACAAAGAATAATTTGTTCTTAGTATAAATATGTCCCAAATATAGTAAAGATATCATGTATTTTATCTGCAATCCTATCCAAAGTCCCTTTTCATAGCCAAAATATTATATTGCTTCTTTATAAATATTTATGGAATAAATAACAAAGATAAGAATGGGATTCATGCTATGATTAATTGGTGTTAATGTTTTCAGGGTATATACATTTGTTTTTTTCCATGTCAGCAAGCCCCATTTTTTGGTGATACTTTTGATGATACTTATAGTCTATATCCATTGTTTATATTCTGAATAAAATATTTGCAGTTTCATAATGGGTTAACCATGCAATACTTTCCATATGAAAAGTGATAATAATCATTCAAGATATTTACCTTTGCAACCTCAAGACATTTAGAAATTCAAGGACAGTTGTTATAGAAAAAACTTCATACCCAACCACTTTAGAACAAAAAATTGTTCAAGAAAAATAAATAGATGATGTGCTAACCTTTTACTGATGTCAGGTAACTCCATGCAAGTTCAATAGCTTAGGACCAAGCAACTTTAGTGTAGATACTTTTATGTGCTACATTTATACAACTGCATGTCATTAGGTAAATAATAACTTGATTTATCCATTCTAAAATTATTTTATCAATAAGCATCTGCTTTAACCCAAAAGCTCTGCTAATAATGAACTTTATTTGTGACTCTTTCCAACTAATAAGTTTTAAAGTGATCACCATGGACAAGACAATTCTAGGTCCTGAGAACACAGCAATTACAAAGAAAAACAAGATTTCTGTTCTTAGAGAGAGTTAAAAAATGGATATGTTACCTAGCATCAAACATGTGACTTTAAAAGACATATGCAAACATATCTAAGTATAATCAATTGTAATAGAGATAATATATTTTCAGAGAAATTTGGAAAAAAGGGAGAAGAACTCACACACTTAATGAGTTGGAAAATACTTTATTGTCAAGTTGATATTTGGGCTTATAATTTAAGGAGTAGTAGGAGTTACCAGCAAAGGTGCTAAGTTTTCAAAGATACGGAGAACCAGTAATAAAGCAAGTTATGTTAAAAACTTATGAAGTATGGCCTGATGAAGAAAATTGTTTTGTGTAAAGAGGAGTAGAAAATTAGGGGGGAAAGAATGAGAATCAGCACCTTGTCTGTAAAGGGCTTGATATATTGTGCTAAGCACTTTAACTTTTTTTTTTCTTGCTAGAGATGTTAGGAAGTAACAGAGTTCCATAAGCAGAGATTTACTTAATTGTTTTTTTTGCAAGGAATATGTCAGAATCATAGTGTAACTTCAAATTTATCTCTGGTAAAAATAAGAATCCTACAAACAAAGACATCCAAGTTTCTATCCTTGGTTATAGCATCTTCAAAAAAGTTTAGTAATGGTAAACATTCTCCGAATTGTTATCAGCCTTTAACACCAGGAGTACTGCAATGTTTTATGTCTACGTCATTGAGGGAATGAAGGCTTTTCATATAGAGCTAAATCATAACCCACTACTCCTGAAGTAACTTCCTGTCTGAAGTTTGTAACCTCAGCTGTACTCTGCCACTGAGGGTTTTATAGAACGTTCTTTGCTTGGGCCTTGGTTTTTTGATGGGAGATAAGGGGAAAGGATGAAAAATCATCAACTTACACAAATTTGGAAAACTCTCCTGATTCTTTTGAATATTCAATTGTATGGATTTAGTCAAAAAAAGAGAGGGATAAAGAATTCTCTACCTCCTGAACATATTTTATGGAAACTTTAAAAGAACAATGAAAAAAAATATTTTCCTTAGAGTGTTCCCACACAGAGGAAGTATTACGATCTTTGTATATTCATGAATAAAAGTGCATTGGTTAAATCTACCTCAAATATATTTTAAAGAAAAAGTTAATTAGTTTTAATATAAAACAAAAAAATTTGAATTAAAATTATGGTATTAAAGTCATTTTTGATTTACTTCTTTCTCTGAAATCAGACGAAAAAAGGTATACCATGGAAAAATAAAACTATTTTCAGTAAAACTAGAAAACACATCAAATTCCAAACTTTAACAAGCATACATTAAATACAAGAAATATGAACTGCTTATTTTGCTGTAAGTACTCTCCTATTATTTGAGATGCAAGAGTAGGAACATATTTAACAGGTATAATGCTAATTATAGGTTCACATGGGGAAAAAGCAAGTAAAGATAACTAGTCTTGTGATGCTTGGATTTTTATGGGTATAAATGAACAAGAGCAATAAATATGTGAATTTTATATGTGAGGTGACTAATAATATGAGAGAAGTATAGCAGAGGAAAACTGAACAGGGAGTTCCTGGTAGGTTAGGAAAATGGGTAGTACTAAACAGTTTGGTTCATGTAAAACTAGTGAAAAAGGTGTCATTTGAGCAGAGTGTAGAACAAAGGAGAAGAGCAGTTCTGGAGGAGAGAATAACTAGAGCAAATTCTCAAATATGGGAGCTTGCCTGCCATGTTGGAGTAAAACAAAGAGGCTTTTGTGACTCTTTGCAAGTAAGGCAGAATAGAGGAAATTCATTAGAATTAACAAAGATAAAAGGGTCTGAATCACTGAGGGAATTATAAGCCATTTTAAGTATTTCAGATTTTACCTTAGTTAAATAGTTGGATATGGTTACAATTCCAAATCCTCTGGATGTGGGCAAACTACAGGAATATCACTGTAAGTATTTTTAACCAAGTGTAGAGTATATTATGATGGTTGAGGAAAGAACAACAAATTACATGCACAAGGGAAGCAACTGGGGTGACTGAAAAGGTAAGTAGCAATCAGCTTGCTGCTGCTGACCAGAGTCCACTAAAGAATGAACTATGATAATGAAAAATATTTTAAAAATATTTTTAAAGTATTTTAAAAATATTTAAAAATATAATTTTAAAGTATTAAAAAAAATATTTTAAAAAAGAATGAACAATCAATAATATATTACCAACACCGGAAGACATTTAAGGCTCCTACTCTTCATGAAGAGGAGAGACACTGAAAACAGCACTTCATCCTCTTGGTAGACATTTCTCAGCAGTTGTGTTGGGAAAAACTTCTGGAAATAACTATATTAAACATGTTGGAGTAGCCCACTCATTCTCTTTGTCCTGCATTTGTACCAAAGGTGAACACACCAGAGATCTAGGGAGATTTGGCCCCTCTTGAGTTTGAGCAATAGAGAAGCTGCCACAAAGGACATATGCATGGATATTACAAAAAGAAAGATAAAGTTAGGAAATATAGCAAAATGTTTGATTAAAGAAAATATAATAGAGGACTTAAAATGCATAAAACTTTACAGATAAAACCTCTTGGTGTCCTCAAAGACATTATTGTGGGTTTTTTTGTTTGCCTCATAAACAAGGTAAAGACAAAAAATAAATGTCAAAACAACACTTCAGTTGATCATTAAATTAAATGTTCCACAATATCCAGAAAAGTTGACTTTTCCTTATGCAGTTGGAACTCCAGTGCCAGTGCACTGAAGCATCCTTCTCTATAGGTTTACCTATTTGCTTTCATCAAACAAGTTGATAAAATCCATCCAATAAACTGGTAGACTAAAATACAGAGGTCAAGTATAGAAAAATCTGTGGTATTTGAAATGACTGATATAACCTAAATTTGTATATACCGAAAATTAAACCTAAAAAATGGAAACTGGGTATGTAGAAAACAATGAACAGATCAAGCCTGATACTAAAGTCCTTTGAAAGGTCTGTTTGCCAATTTGGCTCTTGGTTGGCATAGGGGAACTTGGATTTTTTAGGATTCTCACCACTCCCATACCTAACAGTGGCTCACCATTCCTATATATGCAGACAACATGGTTGTTTTCATTACTGGAGTTTGGAATTTTGGAAAATGCTAAGCAAATAATGCCTAAATGATTAGCTCCCAATAAAAACATAGAGTCTTAGGCTCAGGCAAACTCCCTGATAGCAACATTTCATGAATATTATCACAACTTGTTGCTTGAGGAATATTATTTCATGGATATTATCACAATGTTGTTTCCATTCTATGTAACTCAGTTGGGAGAAGACTGTAGGAAGCTTATACTTGGCATCTTCTGGAGTTTTACCTCATGCACCTTTACTCTTACTGATTTGACTCTTCATTCTATGACTAAAATAAATATTAGTATGCCTATATGCTCAGTCGTAGGAATTATCTTAGTCATTCATGGAATAAAGGGTTAATCTTGGGGATGAAAGATATATTCTGGCATACATAATAGAGTGCCAATGTTATTACACTTGAAAATGAAAAAAAAAATCATAAAAACCAATGAGAATGCACAATATTTGTGAGAAGAGCTCACCACTTTTTGTGAAACCAAACCTGACCCTCTCATATTGTATGCCAGGTAAATTTACCAGTCACATCTCCTAACGTTGTTCTTCTCAAATGAACTGGAAAGTGACACAAAATAGGCCAATCATAAACTATAACTGATGCAATATATCATCAGTTTTTAGAAATTTAGTTTCATTGATTTGTGAATGTTAGTGACCATGTTGCATGGATTACAAAAATAACTGGTCTAGAAAAAGATACAATCAATCCATAATGAACAAAAATAGAATACAACCAGCCTTTGCAAAGAGCATAAAAGGAGTGAAGAGAGATATTGAGTGGATTTTTAGCTAAAAAATAAAGCAACAAAATATAAGGTAAGGAGAAACCAAGTGAGAGGAAATGCAGCCATGCCGATTACCAAATCTTTTGTTATAGGACTTCACTAGATAATCTCTGAATCTTATAAACAAAAGCCTGAGTTTCCTCAGGGATGTATGTGTGGATTTACCATATGACCTGGTAATTCCACTACTAGGTATATAC
Organism: Dasypus novemcinctus; assembly: GCF_030445035.2. NCBI lineage: Eukaryota > Metazoa > Chordata > Mammalia > Cingulata > Dasypodidae > Dasypus > Dasypus novemcinctus. The sequence continues at coordinate 58,901,187 of NC_080673.1, forward strand.
TCAGACAAACTAAAAACAGGGACTCAAACAGGTATTTGAACACTGATGTTCATAGCAGCATTAGTCACATTTGCCAAAAGATGGAAGCAACCCCAGTGTCCATCAATTGATAAATGGATAAAGAAAATGTAGTAAAAACACACACACAGTAGAATATTATTCAGCTGTAAAAAGAATGAAGTTCTTATCCATACAACAACATGATGAACCTTTAGGACATTATGTTGAGAGAAATAAGCCAGACATAAAAGGACAATTATTGTATATCACTGTTATGAACAAATTATAATAGGCAAATTTATGGAGTTAGAGTCTAGAATATAGGTTACCAGGAGATAGATTGGGGTTGGGGAATAAGTAGTTGATGCTTAACTTGTATAGATTTTTCAATATCAGAGCTTAAGCATGAGTTTATGTAATATTTAATTAGATATCTAAACACAATATCCCCCCTTTGGGAAAACACACACACAAATGCATACAACTTTCATATACAAATGTAAAAATGTAGGTAGGGAAGAGCAAGAAATAGAGACTACATTGAAAAAAATAAATAATCCAAGGAAATATATTTTTAAAAGCATGTGGTATATATAATATCTTTGCTTATTTCCACCTCCTCCATAGAATCCAAGGAAGAAAAGAAATTTAGTTTATGGGTTAGAATTGATTATCTCCTCTTATCTCATCAATATACTAATATGATGGTAAAGCAATGAAAGAACCAATATGAATAAAGAAAATGGGAGAGAATATGATAGGACATGAGCAATACCAAAAAAATTGAAATTGCCAGAAAAAATTGTAATTTTGGAGAGTGGAAATGTGATTTCATTTATTACAGAAATGAGAAGCCCAAAAGAATTAAATAAATTGGTGTCAGAAGTTGAATATTTGAGTTACCTTTAGAAGTGGGTTTGAATGGGGTTAATTAAAAGAAGGGCTCTTAAGGGCCCTTCTACTCTTCCCAAGCTAACCATTATTGTCTCATAACAAGGAAGACATTCTGATTGGGATTGACCTCAACTATGCTAAAACTCTGATTAATCCCCTGAGGCAGATGTAAATCTGTAATGTTAAAATGGAAAAATGTAGAGGGTAGGGTGTTATTTTTAAGGATAGTTGAATACCAGAAGTTAAAAATGACAATATGACTTAAAAGAATAGACAAAGAATTTCTTGTATAATGTCTGCAATGTCTTAAAATTTTTAAAAAAATCACACCAGTACCTAATATAAGTTATTGTTTATTCATTATTCAAGATGAACATTATTTTTAATGGGAAAGATGAGCTCTAATCTAAGTCAGCTATTTTGCACTTAAACTATGCAAAAAAATTGTACTTCTTAGTCTGTAACACTTTTTAAATTAAATTCTAAATTTTAAAACTTGCTTCTAATCTGTACTCTATTTTTTTTAATTTTTTTAAAACTTTATTTCAACTTCAAAAATAAAACAACAGACAAAAGGCAGCTTAACAAATTATAGATGAATTGCTCTAAAAAATTCTGTCCAGGAACATTTATCATAATTAATACTAAAAACAAACTCAATTGTTTCTCCAATGTTCAGAAAGATAAATGAATGAGCACAGATTGGATAAATGACATGACCAAGATCTCCTGATTAATGAAGAAAATAAGAAAAAAATACTTAATCATATTCATATCTAATAAAATTAAACCCCATTCCCCCCACCCTCCAGAGCCAAGACTTGCCACTGCACCACCACTGCCACAGGAGTAACTGCTACTGGAGCCACACACAGCCCTGGAAGAGAACCCTGGCTTGGAGAACCACTGCATCAAGGGATTCGAGAACAAGGTCCATGATATGCAAAAAATATGAAGACACAAAAATGAAGTGATGGTTGAACTGAAAAGAATAAGAGAGATGAACACTTATTCAAAAAGAGAACTGTTCCCCAAGAAGAAAGTTTAGAAGATTCTGATGTAGATGCTGATTTTAAAGCAAAAAAAAAAAAAAAATGTTAACTATAGAATCTGTATTGTAGAATGCCATAAGTGATAGTTCAGTGGTCCATTTGAGTACTGGCCAGGCTGCAAGGAAGATATTACAGTGATGGAAATCCACCAAACAATGACCTAATAAAATCTGGGATTTTGCCAATTCTAGTCAAATGTCTGGAAAGGGAGGATAAGTCTTCATTAAGATTTTGACTTCAAGATTGCCATGTCCACTTCTCTATTGTGTGCTACTCCATTCTAGTTATATTACTTCATTTTAAAATTTGACAATTTTGAACCTCTTTCAATTGATATTTTTGTCATATTGTATAGTCCAATTAAGGACCTATGAATGTCTCTTACTTTATTATCACTGCCCATTTATATAGCATTCTTAACATTTCCTTTCTGAAAACACCAATATAAAGTTTGAATAATCTGGACTAAGCAGTGACCTCTCTCCTGCTTCCATCTGAAAACTTCCCTATTCTCCAAGTTGATTTAATGTCACAGCATACCAATGCTATCGAGCCATTTAAAAGAATTTCTTATATGTAATTCAATTGAAAATACTTACTTAGCAGGGTTATAAAATAGGCATGATTTTGAGGAAATCCCATTGTCATCAATCATAGTATAGGATCATGCACTGAATTTACCATACTTTATATTTTCCAACATGACAACTGTCATTCTTATTAATGAATATCTCATATAATCACACTCAAATACTTTATCCTTATGCCAGGAAAATTTGAATATATTTAGTGTGTTTTTTTAAAGATTTATTTTTATTTATTTATCTTCCCTTCCTCCCCCAACCCTCCCCCATTGTTGTCTGCTCTCTGTGTCCATTCATTGTGTGTTCTTCTGTGACTGCTTCTATGCTTATCAGCAGCACCCAGAATCTGTGTTTCTTTTGGTTGTGTCATCTTGCTCTGTCAGCTCTCCATGTGTGTGGCAGCGCCACTCCTCGGCAGGCTCTTTCGCGCTAGGCGGCTCTCCTTATGGGGCACACTCCTTGCGCATGGGGCTCCCCTATGTGGGGGACACCCCTGTGTGGCATGGCACTCCTTGTGCGCATCAGCACTGTGCATGCGCCAGCTCCACACGGGTCCAGGAGGCCCGGGGTTTGAACTGAGGACCTCCCATAAAGTAGACAGATGCCCTAACCACTGGGCCAAGTCTGCTTCCCTATATTTAATGTTAACCCTTATATAAGACAAACAAGATTCTTTGTGAATAAAGCAAGAGATTCCAAATTTATTTTATGATTGTTCACCATGTGATGTTTAGGTCTTTTTCTGAAACGTGAAAGGAAGAAAAGTAGAAAGTTGAAGAGAGTAAGCGGAACACAATAACAATATTATTTTTATTTTTTAAAGTTTATGTAACTGTGATGTACCTTTCGTGAGTCCTTTAGGTTCACCTATTTAAAAAACTTAACCTTCAAATATATGCCCTATTGCAAAATATCCCACTATGTATCATAGAAATGAATTAATATGGTAAATTTGATATCAGAGAGTGTTTGAGTAATTATAATTATTTTTGGTTACTCTACCATCCTCAATATGAATTTCTTAAACTTATTAAAATAATTTAATATTTACCGTGTGTCTTAGAGTAAAGAATTCTGGAGAAAAGCAGAAATCAGAGGTATATTTCTGCTAAATCTGTATAATGTCAAGTCTAAATTCAACTATTTCTCATTGTACCTTATCTTTGATATTAGCAAATAGAGTGCAGATACATTCTATGTTATTATACTATGTTTTATTTTTTCATTAAAGGTAGACTTCTAGATGCCCTTCTCCTTTGTCTTGCTAGGTTTTCATTTAGAGTCTATAGTTCATCTATAAAATGAAAGAAAAAGACATATTTACAAAACTAGTGGTAATTCCATTATTCTTTTGCTCAGCACACATTTTGAACACCTGTCTTAGCTTGGGAAGGACCTTGACTTCCTTTTATAAAGCCTGCAATTTCATTTTTCTATCTTCCCTCAGATGGATCATGGCAGGGTTATCAAAAACGCTTGTTGAGATGGATGTGTTCTTTTGCCTGCAAGACTTGGTTTATACTTCCTTTCTAATATCCTATTTGCTCCCCAGATGGCCTGGTCTGTATGATAAATCTCAGAGCCGCTCTAAGCACATACAGGTATCTGAAGCTCCACCAGTCTGACACAAGTGCACAAGACTTCAGACTGGAAGCTGGTGATTCTGAAAAGCAGGTGTCATGCTTAATTACTTTTTTAATTAAAATTTTATTGAAATATGCATTCACATACCAAACAATCTATCCAGAGTGTACAATCAATGGCTCTCATTGGAATCACAGAGTTCTGCATTCATCACCACAATCTATTCCATAACATATTCTTTACCCCCAAAAGAAAAATCCCACAACCCTTATAATCTTCTATTACTGACATTTAGCATTGGAGTGGTAACTTTATTACAATCGATGAAAGAATTTTAAAATATTACTTTTAACTACAAGCCATAGTTTGAATTAGTTGTATTATTTAACACCTTGTAATAGTGAGGTACAATTGTTTTAGTTCATGAAAAAACGTTCTTAAACTTGTGCTGTTAACCAGAGTCATTGCACACAACGGTGATCTCTGTGTTATTCAGTCCCATGATTATAGTTTTAATCAGAGAAAGTGTAGGTTTACACAAAAGTCATGCAAAAAATACATTGTTCTCATATACCCTCCTATAGTTGACACTTTGCACCAGTGTGGTACTTTGTTACAACTGTGGGAGGAATATTAAAATATTATAAAGTCTTTTCTATACAATTGATGAAAAAACACGACAATATAACTGTTAAATATAGACTGTAAGCTCCATTAGTTGTATCTTCCCATATATCACCTAACTTTGAACACCCAAGCAGAGTCACCTATTGAACTCGATCCTTATCCTTTTAGGACTCTAGTGTGTTTTTCAATCAGCCCTGCTTCTACTCCTCCCAGGGATGGTGATTAAACAAAGGCTGCCAGCTTCTTCGTGATCTGGTAGGGTTTAAATTTTAGCTTTGCTCAGAATTGGAATTCAGCTAACCAAATTTTCTAATCAATAGGTGAAGTCAGTGCCAGGCCACTTCCTGCCAGTATTGGTGGGGCACCAGCCTCTACAACTTGGAGGAATCTACTCAGGAATCTTATCCGCAGATTGTCAGCTTCTCCTGTTCTTTCCTGATTGGTGGACAATGTTCTTCTGGTTTCCCTAGATCCCCAGTTGATCCAGACAAATCTTGACAGATTAGTAACTGCTCTGTGGGACAAACAAAATCTTAGAGCTCTGTTCTCTGTCATCAGTTTAGATCCTCTGTCTATGCTTAATCTCTTTTGATGAGAGTGGTAGTAGATATCTCAGGTTTCCAGGAAATGAAGTAGCAAAAGCTTTCATAGTGTCTGTAGTCAGTAGTTTAGAGAAATAGTTTCCAATGGCTTGTGGCAAAACAGGAGTAAATTTGTTGGAGTATGTTGCATATTGCTTGTGGCTACATACTGCCTTAGGGGTTCTGAGAACTCCTTCTTTAATTTAGTATATTTATTTTTTCTACTTAACTAGCTATAGTTGGTTTCCCTTAGTGTAGGATATTTATTTTTTTTTTTTGCTATGTAATATCCTTGAACTCATTTATTGTTTTATGTCTCCACAATTACCCAAATTGTAAACCTTACCTTTTCTAGGCAGATACTGAGCAATGAAATTTACCTACACAGATTCACACCTAGGCATGTGCTCCAGATTCTGATAATCAGAGTGGGATTCATAAGTGTAGATGGAGCATTGACCGCATGTAGGTGAAGCAAGAATCCTGCAACTACTTTGGGGGTAGCAGTGGTAGCACTTCTGGTATGATAGGTGCTGAGACTTCAGATCTTGAGTGTTTTCACTAGGACATACACTGCGTGACGGTTGACAACATATATTTGGTGTCTGGCTTTCTTGTCTTTCCAAGGGTCTGTGATCTTTCAAATAATCACTAAATTCATATTCTATTAAACTAGCCAAAGTTGTTTCTATTGTTTGCAATGTAAGAGGTACTACATTGGATAATACAATACTCTGGTCCTCTTATCTTATATGTACAATAGTTCCCCTATTTCATGGTTTCTGAAATTAAGATGGATCCTAAAACTGATGAAAAGGAAAGTGCAGGCTGTGTGGCAAAAAAGTGGTGATATTGCCTTTGATAATGAATTTACAAACCTGTTCATAGGTAGAAAGTATCTCTTCATTTGAATATAACTTCAGGTAGCATTTGTATAAATTGAATTGTGTATAAAATAGAAACTCCAGATTTTAATTTACATTATACACACACACACACACACACAACAATGGGACTTTCCTATGTTTTAACGTTGGAAAAACTGCACTGGTTCCAATAAGTAATGCAAAAAGTAGAAACTGCCAAATTTCTTGGAATTAATCACTGAATTCTCAAAGCTGGGAGAGTTTGGTGCATCGTTAAAGACTATCAAAAGGATGGTTGACTGTCTTCCAGAGACTTTTTAGCCAATGTTCAAGAGGGACTTTTAAAAATCCATTGTTACATACTAAATTAAGTGACAAAACATGGTGTTTATTTAAACTGAACAAGAAATATAGAGGCATTTTTTAAATTTCTCATAATTATATAGTCAGGTTAACAGTGATATAGTGATTATGTAAAGCACAATGTCACTTGCTTGCTTTGCAAAACTGCTGAAAACCAAAATAATTCAGAAAAATTGCTATGCATGTTAAGAAACCATTGACATATATTTTATTGTAAAATTGCAGAAGCAAGGAGCAGAAATAAACCTCACAGATATTGTTATACAATTGGTTTGTTAATAATTAAAGGAATACAGAAACAACTATTTTAAGTACAGTTCTTTCTTTCCTGAAAACTTAATATTAAACCAAAACTACAACTTGAAATTAATAATTGTGATCAAGAAAAAATGGTACCTTTCTTTTTTTAATTAAAGAATAGAATACATGTCACTATGTATAGCCTATGCTCAACTGTTTTATTTAACGATCAAACTTATAATATTCTCCATTGACTATATTTTGAGACATCTAAAAATATTATTGTATTTCCCCACAGTAAGTTATTGTCTCATTTCTGGAAGTGAGGGACTGATCAACATCTCTTTTATCATACTGCTGACTAAAATGATAGCTATATGGAATCTTTAATATATAATGCCATGTCTGTTTAATAATTTCAGATTCTAACATCTACCTTCTACAATCTAAGGTAGATAACATCATATGAGCATAAATAAAAGTTACAAAGACAGTGTTTTACAATCCCTGAAGTAAAAAACAAATAAACAAAAAACAGATATTAGGTCCATTCAAATTAAATAGATAAAATGGCATAATCCTTAGTAGAGGGATTAAATGAAAGAAATCTGGGGTCAAATTGCCTGAGTTCATCATCTTAAATTTAACACTTACTAGCTGTGCAACCGAACATTTAATTCTTTAGTGTATCTGTTTCTTAAATGTAAAGTGCATATAATAATTTAAGTAAAAGTTTGTTAGCAATGCTGTGTTGAGCTGTATTAGAACCCATGGGGAAAGGAAAAAAATTCAATAATAGTCATCCTTGTTTTTATTTGAAATACTGGCAGTTTACACATACTGGATTTTCTTTCACTAAAATTATTTTTTTTAATTGCATTGAAATATTTATTTAATTACTAAGTTTTAATTTGTAATTTTTTCATAGTATTAATTCACAAACATTTCTGACAATTCTCTGATTGAAAATCTTAAACCATATTTAAGAGAGATATTTACTTGGAATTTAGGATAGTTTAGAATACAAACAACTCTTTTGGCAATAATAATTCTGTTTTTAAATACTTTTTAAAATTTTTTCTTTTAGAATTATTTCTAGGATAGTTTCCCTGATATAAGATATCATTTCAAAAATATGTTATATATCATCTCAGAACTAAAACTTATATAACCTTTCTCTATTTTTATTTCTGAAACATTGTTGTTTCAAATGATATTTAGGAAAACTATAGTTACATTTATAATTTCTGTTTATTTATATAAGGTTCATACCTAGCAGTAGAATTACTGTGATAAAGGGTTTAGCATTTATACAAATGTTAATTCATATGAGTTAATTAACTAGGAGAAAAATATACCCAAAATGTTTGTTAGTATGTTTCTTTAAATCTTTGCTAAAGTAGGTAGAAAATAATGTCCTCAGTTTGTTGGGAAATTTGATGTACATTTTTTTAACTTCTTTTCCTTTTTATTAGACTTGTTTGGTTCTATTTTTTTGTCAATTTCTACTTGTGGTCTTTCATATTTAGGCAGTTTTCAAAGGTTAAGGCCTATAGCATGCTTGAATATATATATTTTTTTAAATCACATTTGCTATGTGTAAAACAATCTAGCAATAACAACAACACAATAATAACAAAACCTTTATAATTCCATAGGCAATATTTAAAAATATATAGTATGAATGTAGGAAATCAGGAGAAATGTGAAGTGTATGAAGCAGTCTGTAGATTATGAACATATTGATGCTATAAGAAAAGTGATAAAAGTATTGATTTTATAATTCAGTACTTCATAAAATGTGCCCCTACTCTACTAGCATCAGAATCTTCAGATTCACATGGAGTCTATGTCCAAAATCCAGAATCTAGGGACCTGTCTCACCCATTATTTGTGACTCAGAAATCTATAAATAAACATAGTCATTTTTAAAAATTCTTGGATACTTGGATGCATATTAAATTTAAAAAAAAACCTTTTAATAGTAGATATACTCATGAGTTGTCTAAAAGCATTAAATATATAACTAAGGGTGATAGGTGACCGGGATTTTTGTAGTTATTTAAATAGATTCAAAATATTGTAACAATGAAAATGTAATATTGTTCCATTTGAATCCATTTGTAAAAAACAGCTTTTTGAGAAATGAAATTCAAAAGCTACACAATGGGAAATTATGTGATTACAGGAATATTAATTGTATAATCAAAAAAGCACACAAAAAAGTTTCCACATTAAAATGCATAAGGAAATTATTTATTTAGAAGTATCTTGGTAAAATTATAATATTTTTCTAGGCAAAATTTAGTGCTGCAGTTGGGAGTCATAAATTTCTTTTGATATGTAAAGAGAATATATTAGAAAATTAAAGGCAGAGGCATTTAAAGTAGGAAAAGATATAGAGCTAGAATATTTTCTTTGAACAGAATATTCATGTGAACATTGACATCAACATTTCCTGCTACAATTTTAGAGTTCCTTGTGGAGTGACTATGGACAATTTGTTGTAATCATGGTTATGTACCTTAATTCTCAGCTTATCCAATAAAATACTGAATATTTTGATTTGCTAAAGGCTGCCAAGCAATATACTAAAAATGTATTGGCTTTTACAATGGGAGGTTATTAATTTTAAAACTTACAGTTCTGAAGTAGTGAAAATGCACAAAGCAAGGCATCATCAGAATATGACCTGAGCTATAGTTCTGAGTCATCAGGCACATGGTAGGGTCTCCTAATCTCCTCGCCCCCCCACTCCTGGTTGCTTTTAGCTTCTGCTAAAGTGGTTTCCTCTCAGTGTCTTTTTGGTTGATTTGTTGATTTCAGCATCTGGCTCCCGGGGCCTTCTCTCTCAGCTTCTGGGTGTCTCTCTCTCGGAAGCTTTTTCTCTCTCTGTGGCTTTTTATTCCACCATTTATAAGAGGATTAAGACCCACTCTGGGTCACACAATCTAAAAAGTTTCTTAACTCAGGTAATTTAATAAAAATGTACCACCTACAATAATTTTCACACACAGGAATGGATTAACCCTAAGAACATGATTTTCTGTGGTCCACAAAACCTTCAAACCACCACAGTGAAGTGAAAAGATCATGGCCAGGTTAACTTCTTATTGGAGCACAAACTACTCCAAAAAACTATTTGAAAATCTTCCTGATTATTTTTTCACCTTGCGTAAACACAGCTTTTTAACAAAACATTTTTGACATTTTCTTTCATGAAAAAGCTTACTCTTTTCTGGTCTTTTACAAATTACAATGTTTACTGAGATGGCACATTAAAATTATCTAGTATCCTTTTACAGATAACATAGATTGTATGCACATGAACAAGAATTAACTAAAATGCTAAAATGATCATTTTAGAATTAATCATTTTTATTGAAGTATTACTTAGCTTTTTAAGAGTTCATTTTTTCTTCATTGCTTTGAAAAATTTTCACAAGATCACAAATATTGTAATAAGGGGTTGTGATGAATTTCAGTCTTAGTTAATATGTTGTATCATATTTAAGGTAAAATTTTCTCACATTTTTCATATTATCATGTATCACCCACCTAAAATGCAATTTATAAAACATCTAACAGATGAATCATTTTTATTTGAAATTAAAAGTTTTGCATTTCTCATACTTGTTAGTAAATACTTCATGCAGAAAAGTTTTAAATAGTGATATATGTATTATACTTTGTGTCCTGTGAGTAGAAAACAGGAAAATAAGTGAGGATCTATATTACTATTTACTGTTTTAACTTGAATATATATTTGCAATTAGAAAATATTTTTCCCAAATAGATTTTATCAATGAAATAAATATTTTAAACATTCCTTAAATAGTCAGTTATTCAAATACCTGTCATATATCAGCATGACTGCAGAATGCCCTGTGATACACATCACCCTTTTGGTCCAATGAATTTCAAACACATTCATGGGCTGACTAAGGCAAGATCTCACCAGTCTTATCCAACTATAAGCCTCCTCTTTTACTGTAATTTCAAGAAAACAAAATCCTGGGTTTTGTTAGTGACTTAATTAAGAAGAATAGAAATATCCTGAGTTATAATGCTATTAAAATGTATTTCTGTTCCATATCTATAGAAGACTTTATGTTGTGATGTTGTTGTATATCAGTAGCAGATGTACAACTACCTCTACATAATGTTCATTGTCTATACCATCTAGAATGGTGTCCATTGTTTACTTTATCATTTTGGTATGAAAATCTTTTTGTGTTTCTGTTTCCATATGCACTGTAAGATCTTTAAAGGTAACTAATTTCAAGGCTCTATGTGATGTGGCACAAATTCAGTTTGCTCATTCAAAAAATATTTATTTTACTTTGTTTACTGTTCTGAATATTAGAAATATATCAGTAGATAGAAAAGTAGATAAATAGATCAGAAATATAAATACTGATAGATAATAAGTCAATAAATAGATAAGTAGATATCAGTAGATAAATAGGAAACCTTATCTTTGTGTCCTCCATATTCTAAAAGGGAAGACAGAATAAGGAAAATTGCATAAAGAAAATACATTGTAAGCTTTATCAAGATATATTTTAAGAAGAAAGAGCAAGGTGATTTTGGAGAGGGGAGTTTCATTTAACAAATGTGGTCAGGGAAGGCCTGGTTAACAAAATGACATGTAAATAAAGACAAGGGTTGGGGCATCACCCAACTCCAGGGAGCATCATTGACATTCTAATCCATGCCATTGATTCCCCCTGAGTTGTGTAGGTCACAAGCTGTGCAGCTATTATCAGTGTCCTGGCAAAGACATGAAGAATCTAAGGGAGAAAGCTATACTTAACTGTGGAAGAGAATTCTAGGCAGAGGACATAGTGAAAAGTGTTTGAGGCAGAAGCACGTCTGAATGTTTGCATATTATTAAAGATGTCATGGTGTCTGAAAGGTGTTCAACACATATTTTGATACAATTAAAATATATTCCTCAATCAATTTTGTTGACTATATATTGATCCAATATTTCATTTCTAATGTTCTAAAACACTAAAAAAGGAATATCAGTTCATTATCCCTTGTAAAATCATAACTCAGGCATTGTCACAAGGAAACATTTATTATCACTAAGATTCCAGTTTTCAAATCAAATATAAGTAGCTAAAAGCAACATTTATAACAAAAGAAAAAATATATTTCCTGGCATTTACTTATTATAATTCCTTTTGGTATTTGAGAAAATATTTTCTGCAGATTAACAAAATTCAACTTGTGATCTATGCAATGAAGTTGTGTGACATATACAAGTGATATAGTAAGGTACCAAGATAAGTAAGAATCTACAATCTTAAGTATCAGTAGCTTTGGATTTCTTCCTAGGTACTTGTGAAGCATCTTATTAAAAGTATTTCTACATTCTGTGGAAGACTACCCATACTCAGAAGAAATCCAAATGCATCTGTGTTGTGATTGAAAAATAAATAAAGCTGTGATTTCTTTTGAGTTCATGCCATACTTCTTCCCATCTGGGACTTTTAGCTCATTTTTTTTTTTAGATGATTTGGAGAGAGAATAAATTCTTCTAGCTTTTTCAAATACACTGTCTACTTTAACTCTTATTCAAGTTTCAAATTTCAGAAGCTTATGCTCCCAATCCAGAAATGCTCCAGGGGAATTGTAATCCTTTGTTACAATTCCAGGGATTTTCTGTATTTCCAAAAGAGTGCTTTAAATACCAAATAACACAAAAAAAGTTACCAATTTTAAAGAAAAATAACAGCCAGTTTCTCTCCAGTCCATACTTTGGGATATTAAATTTTAAGTGTATTGTGAGTAAATCATTTCAACATCCAATTACTACCTCAAAGAGACAAGATAGACTAAGTAAGAAAACAACATCCACCTCACATTTCTGAAGTAGATGTGCTCTGTGTGAGCCAAACACCATGATGCGTTGAACCAAACAACCACAGCAGGTTCCTATCCTCTTGGTTATTCAGCATTAATTCCTCTATGCCTGGTTGGGCTTGCTGATGAGTGGCCTCTGTCTCTCACATATTCTGCACCATTGATTTCCAGCCTTGGAGTGAATTATTTGTTCCTTTCCACTTTGCATGACTTAACGCCTTTGGATTGTAATGAATAGAATGGGATGGAAAGAAATCTTTTGGATAGATTTGCCTTTCGTGAGGTTTTCTGTTTAGTAATACTGATGTGAATATACATAGATTTATAAAGCTTAATTATCTTCCAGCCACTAAGTTATAAAATTTTTCATTTGACTACCAAATCCTCATAATTGAATATTTGCATACATACCATATGCAGTGTGCATTTAATATCACTGAAAGAAAATATTTTCAAGTGGAAATAAAAGATCCTTCAAACCAAATACTACATTTTTGGGAAAAAAATACTAGCAGGATAGTTTTATTAACTTATTTTTCCTAAACATTTACAAAGACAGTTTGCAGTCTCTTTTCCGTCTTATAATTTAGAGCAATTGCTTTGAGTAAAAGTGCTCTTTTTAAATTTTTCTCATCTAATGTAACACAGAATGAGTGCTCGGAATTAATGGTTAATATATCTGAATAGTATTTGGACATTAATAATTTTCAAAATTTTTGCAAAATAGCTGTCTGATTTAAAATTGAGAAGATATAAAAACAATCCATTATATTTAAAACACACAGGCACAAACTTCCTATTGCTGAGCCCTTGCCCCTGTTATTAGAATGCTCATATCTTCAACTTCCACTTATCAGTCTTTCCATAAACACCTCAATCTATTGTCCCCCAAAATAAATTTATTTTTCATATACATTTGCAATTACCATCTGTGCTTAACAATTTTTTATTTAATTATATATCAGTACCCCTACTAACATTTACAGCCATGCGAAACACGTCTAAACAACATTTCAAAGAGATTTATTTTCAAGAATTCCTTAAATATTGACTTCTGAAAGAAACTATTTAGTACTAGCTTCAATAATTTGTGTAACCAATATTCAACCAGTAATTTTCCTAAATTCTCTCCAGGTATAATATAATCTAATTTCAAACATGTTAAATAAGTACTTATGTATTTCTGGCTGCTGAGAATGGAAAATGAAAATTTGTCTATATTTTATAATTATACAATGCAGATGCTAAAGCTGATAACGAAATGTATTTTCCTGTATTACAAAAATATTTTTGTGATAAAATGAGACTTTTAGCAGAACAGAAATTTGTATAATTTTAATGGTTTTATATATTTGTCCCCTATCTAAATATTCCTCAAAAAGTTCTAATATAAATTTTCTATAGTTAGTGTTAATGTATTTTTAGGTGAATGAAGTTTAAAAGTTTTCCTGATACACCAGTCCAAGAAATTCATACTTTGTCAAGAAGAATTAGAAATTGAAAATAATATATTTTATGTTGAACTATTAGATTCATAGAAAATAGATCAATTCTTTGAATTTCATAAAGTATAGCAGTAACCAAAAGGTGGAAGGAATAACTTGTTATCTAGTGAATATACTAAACTTAATTTAAAATCTTCAAGCGAGCAGAAGCAAATACATTCTGAAACATTATTAAGCTACCAGATAAGTTAAAAAAAAAGATCTAAGATTTTAAAAACCTCTCCATATTTGAATGATTTTGTCTAAATTTTTGTATTATTTGAACGCATCTTGTGCCAAAAAAAATGTTAAATGAGTACTATTTTTGAATGCCCTATTAACTTACTTAGGTACTTTCATTTGTTTCCAAAAAGTTAGTCAATGTATTTGCTAATTCAGATTACCTTCTAACTTTTATCATTATTATTATAACTACAATAGTTTCAACAACATCTTTAAGAAGAGAAAACCACTGAAAGTAGGACATCTATGAACCTTTCTGTCTGTGAAGAGACGAAGAGATGGGTACGCATGGGGGTGGAGATGGAGAACAAAGTTCATAAACAAATTCATCACACCAGTACTATAATTATAAATTTATTAAGCTGAATTAAGTTTTTAATGGTCAGTCAATATGACAAAGTGTATTTCTAATTATCCTGCAAATTATTTATATCAGTGACTGATATCGCTGCAATACATCTTTGCCAGTCCACTCACACTACTTGTGAATACAGCTTACATCTCTGTCAAGTGCTCATTGTTATTTTATAGTGTATTACCATTTTTCTCCTTTGCAATTATACCCACTTTATATACATATCTATTGCTTTTCTATTAAAAAATACAGAATTTGAATTAGTCTTTTAAAATAAAAATAACAAAATTTCTAGGAGGGGAGACAGGGAAGAGTGAGTATAGCATTGGGCGGAGGCATTTTTGGGACACTGGAGTTCTCCTACATGGTATTGCCATGATGGATACAGGCCATTACGCATTTTGTCAAAGCCCATAAGATTGTGTGAGTAAAATTATAAATTATACAGGAGAGAAAGGGGTGGAGTACAATGTGAATCCCCTATATTTTTGATGTAACATTTATGTAATCTAAAACTTCCTCTAAAATAAAAAAAAAACTTATTTAAAAAGTAAAGCTGTATTTAGTTACTATTGTTTTTAGCTTTTGAATTGTAAGTAGAAGTCACTACACCATAGAAATAAAATCCAAAAACATAATTAAAACACCCATTATATTGGGAAGCATTAGAATATTGTCAAATTAAGTCAGATTCTGAGTCAATGAACAATCAAAGTTCTGAGTTGTGTCAACTAGTACAAGACCTTGCAAATGTTAATCTGGGTGAGAAAGGAATGCATTTATTTAGATCAACTCATTAAGGTCTCTTGCAAACATGAAATTCAAGAAAAGGAAGAGCAATTTTCAGTATTCATTAATAAAGAAAACCTTCCTGTGGGCACTTCTGCTTTCAAAAATAAAATAAAAAGACAACTTTGTATGAGACAAAATAAATCTATAAAGCATTCTCTTCTATATAAGGGGAATGAGGAGAAAAGGAGCCATACTATAAATTCATTTTATTTTTTAAAAAAAGAACAGTTATTTCAAACTTCCTGCCAATTCTTATGTTGCAAATATATAATACCCTTATGACCGCAAGCAGACAAAGTTTATCAAAGTACAAACAGAAAATATCAATAAATATTTATATTATTTCATCCCTCCACTCTTTTGCTCCTTCCATATCCTTAGGTGTTTGATTGAAACATGCATGATTGCCTGGTTTTTATATGACCTTTTTTCCATGCCCTTAAAGTACAGATAAGGAATTTTATATATCAATAAATCCTTCTGTGATGTTTTGAAGATGCCCACATCAATTGTCCATCATAATGAACTGTCAAAGTAAACATGATCTTCCAATTTTTGGGTTCTGTGCATTATAAATGAGAATAGTCAGCCTCTAGTCAATTCCTAGCTTTGGTTGTGTAAAAAGATGAGGAATATTCGCAGAGCACCTCATTAGTAAATGATTCTATGTCAGGTTGGCAAACTATAGCCAATGAATCAAACCCAGCTTACCACCTACTTTGGTAAAAGGTTTTATTTGAACACAGCCAACACAGTTTATTTTTTCATAAAACAACTTTAAAGTTAGTAGTTTTGACAAAACCAATGTGGTACACAAAGCCAAAAATACTTACTAACTGGCCCTTTACAGAAAAAAAATTTCCTTATCCCTGCCCTACACCCTAACTCTGGAATTTCTTTTGATAATTTATTTCCTCCTGTCCACTTTTATTTTATATCACAGGGAAATGTGACTTTGTTTCTTAAGTCTCCATTACAAAACATAAGACCACCTACCTTTAATCATGTCTTTCCATTATGGACATCTTTGTAACATTTATGAAATGGATGACATTTTAAGACAGAAATAGCACATAAGTCAACTCTACACTCTTTCTGAATAGCTGTCTGTCAAAAACTGAGTTCAGCATGGGTTCTGGAGTAAGACTTTCTCATTCAGATACTCTTTGTTCTGCAGCTTCCCATTGGTCTATTGAAGAATTTCTCAGACTATCACTGAGGTTGGAGGCTCTCCTACAGTCCTTCTTGTCTCCTTCTGCCCTTTCATGGGTGTCAGACCTGAATGGTTGTCTGAAATATCTTTCTGACTACCTATACTTCCTTTCTACTTTACCTACCAAAGGCATTTTCCTAACAATTCTCTTACATGGTAATTAATCTTTAAATCTATTTTTTGAATGCCTGAGCCTACCTATCTGCCCTTTTCCTATTTCCATTTGTTATATTTTTCATTTCATTCAAACAAATGATAAAAAAGAGAGAAAATCACAAATAATAGCAAAATAAAGCTTATGTAGAGGGTGAAGATTTTTCAAAATCATTTATCTATTTAGTTTGTCAACTTTAAGGAACCAAGTATGTTGGAGTTAAGTTTCAATTAGTTACTTGTATTTCCATATATCTCTGAACACAGACATTATTCTGTAGTATTATTTGAACTGCATTTTGCTATGCAAATGTCCTGTCAAGACAAGAATAGTATTAGATATCAAGTTTAATTTTTGTCCAGAACATTAAAGATGTCTCCCTCTTGAAAAATCATTGAGCAGATTTTCTAGTGGCACTTTAAATTACTGGGGTTTCCTAAGCTTTGGTTTCCTCTCCTGTGACACCAACCCACTGTGCAGGCAGCATCTATGTGGGCCTGTGACAAAACCCCATCGGACATGAAGAAAAACAGAATCAATGTGAGCATGCAGCTCATGCTAACTGTTGTACCATGAATAATACAGTCTTCTATCTTTGACATCTGGAGTTTGTGTTTTCTACCTACATGTATGAAACTGTGGCAGACTAACTTGTTTACCTGCAAAGAAGGTAAAATTTCAGATCCTCCATAGTTCTTGAAAAAGTCCAATCATTAAATTTAATTTAAAAGGAAATAAAAGCCACCTTGCAAAATTATTGAACATGGAATACATAGCCATTAAGCCTCCTTCACCCCAAATACAAGTTTTGCTATCTTAGCTCTGTGATAAAGAAAATATTCTTTCATCGTTAATTATACTTTAAAATTCAATAGCTGCATTAAAACCATTTTTGGTTGCTTCCTGAGAATTCAAGGGAAAAGAAAGAATTTACCAGGTAACCTATAAAGCATTACTTAGTTATGTTTTCAAAATATTTTTATCAAGCAGTGAGTCCATTGATTTCTGTAAATAGATTCTTATGTATTCTTATTCCTTCAAAACCCACACCATTACATTAGATGAAAGCAGATTATGCTTTAAATTATGGATCTAACAGGCACTGGAGAAATGAATGACAGGGCTCAGCATCTCATGTAAGAGTCTCCTACATTACCCTTCAGCACTTTAGCTGTCTGTATGTTCTGTTCATGTTCAGATAAGATGATTCCTTTATGCTAATAAAGTAATATTATGTAGCTTTTACTGAGACAGGAAAAAGCAAAATGAGCCTGGAGAAGACTGCAGCTGTATGGATTGACTGTATATGGTCCTTGGGGAATATGATTATCAGATGACTGAATTATCATTAGGATAATTAGTAGACCTACAAACTGTATTAGTGGCATTATTGTCATTGCTCACAGCTTGTCAGTGTGGTGTTTTTTTTTAATTGATAACATTATTTTTCATAAATTCAATTGACAAATATGAGTGAAATCAAGAGAAGTAAATACACCTTCTCTTTCTATTCTGCCAGTTATAAAACTAACAGTTAAAAGTGGATACTTTTAAGCTTATACTGGTACGACTTGAAATTAAATGGTTAACATGCAACTGGCCTGGAAGTAGATTTAGAGAATTCACACAAAATATATTATTGTTGAGGCATGGACTATCTGTTTGTATTATTTATTTCTTTACTATTCTAGAGTCAATTCTTGGAGTAAGATTCTAAAGATATTATTAATTTATCCTTCAGTTACTATTTTGTTTAACCCTTTGAAAGCTTGCAGTGATTGTTCACAAGCAACTTCCACTCTCTAGATAATCTCTTGAAAAAAATCACCTTTTTAAAAAGTAAAAAAGAAATATTTCTGTGTAGTTAGTATTTAGCAATGCTGTTTTTGTTTATTTTAAGAGTTTCTGTAAGGTTAACTGACATCTAATGATTCCAATGACTCCAAAACAATGAAGTCTTGGCTTTTCAAGTTTGTCATATTTCACCAGTTCTATCCTAGAGAATCACAATCTTGACTTACATGATGTTTGAAGTTATTTTAATTAGACTGAACTTTGATGGACAGAATTTTCCTATTTATCTCCAGTTTTGCTTCTTTCATAAGACTTGGCAAATTCACACTAACAGGAAACTCAGGCTTTCCAACTTTTCTTCTTACCAAGTTAATAACCTCTGACTCTGATCAAGAAAGTGAAGGACTGAGTGTCCTAAAACATTTTGAAAGATTGCTGGCAGTTACTTTTAATTATATACCTTTGGGGTTTACATTCCTCGGTCTCACAGGAGTAGGCAATCCTTGAGAAAAATCATACAGTTTACTTTAGTTCAAGATTTTGTAAATTCAAAAAAGGGATCCAGAAATACCAATATCCACAAATGTGTTATCTTTATATGAAAGATTAAACAAAAAAAACACTTTGAATCATTCATTGACTTTTTCCTTTGAAATAGTATCCAGGATGTGTACTTTGAAAAATATTTTAAAAATTTTAGTCAACAAATGAAGATATTAACAAACAATCCATATGAAATTTAATTTTAATGATCAAGATCTAAACATATATAATACTTACTAGTGAAAAATAACAACAGAAGAATATGACAAAAGCAAGCAGGAAAATAAAATGGAGAAATTCCAAGTATTAGTATACAACTCATGACAGGAATGGAATTGAAAGCA
The DNA here is from genome assembly GCF_030445035.2 of Dasypus novemcinctus. Taxonomy (NCBI): domain Eukaryota; kingdom Metazoa; phylum Chordata; class Mammalia; order Cingulata; family Dasypodidae; genus Dasypus; species Dasypus novemcinctus. Next base: position 58,920,774 of record NC_080673.1, read on the forward strand.
GGAACATCACATCATACAGTGCCCAAAACAAGTAAAGGAGGGTATAGCAGTTTGGTATTGTTTATAAATTCCAGAAATAGGTATTAGGTGGCATTTATAAACTGGTCTTTTCCTCTGGGAATATTAGAATATGTTAATTTCAGAGATTCCACTTTTACTTGATTAAATTATGATTAAGGCCTTGATTGGGCCACATTAGCAGGATGTTGAGTCCCCGCCCCCTTGGTAGACAGAAACTCACAGAGAAAAACCACACAACAGAGCAGAGAGTAGAGTTTTGGATGCTAGAACCCCAGGAAGTGAGCACAGTAGAAGAACACAGAGAAAGTGAGATGGCTCCATAGACATAACAGAAGCCCCAGGAAGAAAGAGAAGCTGAGCTGATAGTCCACAACTGACCTTGTAAAGAGAACAGAGCAACTGAGCCCAGAGAGAAAAAAGCTCTGTGAGAGATACAAGACTTTTCCCAGCCTACATCTGAAACTGGAAGAAACTGCGACCATGGAGCCTTAAGAGGAAGAGGGAGGCTGAACCCTTTTAGACGTAGGCTTGTTCCAACGTGGAACATCAGACATGGTTGAGGGAAATAACTTATGCTTTATGTCCTGGTAACTGTCAACTTCTACTCCAAATAAATACTCTTTATAAAAGCCAACAGATTTATGGTGTTTTCATCAGTGCCCTTCTGGCTGACTAATACAGAGTGTACAGTTTTTTTCAAGGTATATTGCAAATGAAGAACTTTTTTTTAATTTCTACTTTAAACTTTATCTCCTCAATTCTTCCAATCTTCATAATATCTCTGTGTCAGCAGCATTTGTAGTTACACAATTTATTGCTTACAGCAAGAGCTTACTAAAGTCAGGAGAAATTAAAGGGCATTTGATAAAATACTGGATGGATATAATTGATTTTTTCAGTGTTATATAATTGAATTAATAGTAGCTATGAAAATCCAGCATACAGTTGAGGTATTTTCCCAGCACAAATAGTTTTAGTGAGAGTGACAAACTATTTAAAAGTTATACTGACCAAATCACTGTAGGCTCCTAAATGTCCTATTCAGAATGTTCATGTTTTAATGTAAACCTGTCATCATTCATACCTGTTACCTTTAAGAGTTGTCTATTCATGAAAATACTTTCTATTAGAGACAATTCATTCTCTTTATGAATTCCTCCTGTGCCTCAGGTATTTGGACAATGCAATATTTATTTCACCTAATATTTTCTTGATCATAACTGTTATTTGAAATGGATGAAATTAGAGTCAAGGGTTAGATGAGGGAATATAGAGGGGTTTTTATTTTTCCCTTTTATTCCCATTTCCTTTTTTCCCTTTTTTATTTTTATCTCTGTTTGCCTGGATCCTGGTGGAGATGCCAGCCATGCCATGATTGATTGGCAGGTACAAGCAGATGGAGAGGAGGGTACTAATGGGTTACTTGTGGGTCCTGAGAGTGAGGCCAATTTTCTCTGTCACATACACACACACACACACACACACACACACGACCTGGAAACCTGCAGATAGGGGGGCTTTGGGATGATTGATTGGTCAACACAAGGAGTCTGAGAGGAGGGTCCTTGTCAGTCCAGTGATCTGAAAAGGAGGCCCAGATTTTTTTGTTTAGTTTGTTTTTTCTTCTCCTTTTCCTTTTTTTCTTTCCTTCTTCTGGTTTTCTTCATTCCTTTCTTCTCTTCTAATATCTCTGTACTTCATTTTTCCCCCTCTATTTCTCTTTTCCTCCCCTTTTACTTTTGATTTTTATTATTATTTTTAGCTCATGTTACTTTTTTCCTTTTGCTTTCCTTTTTAAACATTTTCCTTCTCTTTCTTTCTTTCATTTTATCCATTTTCTTTTTTTTCTACCTTTCTGCTTTTCCCTGGTTTGTCATTCTTTCTTCTGGTCTCATTTTTCTTGTCTTTTATTTTATTTTTTCTGGTTTCTTTTTTTAATCTTTTAAAATTTTTCTTCCTTTTTACAATTTTTTTTCTGTCTTACTATGTGTATTATTCAGTATATTTTTGTTCTTTTCATTTTTATTTTTTCATTATATCCTCTTTTTTTTCCTTTTTTGTGCTTCTTATATTTTTTCAGTTGGACATAGGCAACTTAAAAGATATAAAATAAGTGGGAAAAAAAGTTTTAAAGAGAATCCTCAAAACAAAGCCAAACTGAGTAAGCCTATCAAGGTAAATAAATCCTAGGCATCAGCAAAAAGTTACTAGTCATACAAAGGAAGACTTGGCCAAGTTTAATGAACAAACAATAAACCAAGGGAAGATGCAGGATGTGTAACAGCTAATCAAATATGTCCAAATATATATACTTAATGAAGTCAATGAAATGAAGGAAAGATAAGGGATATCAAGAAGGCACTGGGGGAAGCAGATGTGGCTCAACTAGTTGGGTGCCTGCCTACAAAATGTGAGATCCTGGTGCCTCCTAAAGAAGATGAACAGATGCCTCACCTGCAGCAAGAAGCTAGATACTGCATGTGCCACAATGAGCTAGATGCCACATTGCAACAATGAGCAGATGCTTAAATGAGCAGATGCCACAAGCCAGCAGAAGCTGCAGTGAGTGGGGAGCAGATATGGCTCAGTCTCTTAGGCACTTGCCTACCCATGGGAGGTCCTGGGTTCTGTTCCTGGTGCTTTCTGAGGAAGGTGAGCAAACAATGACCAGACAGACAAGAGAACTATCTGGGAGAGGGGAAGAGATAACTTTAAAAATACATAAATTAAATAAATAAATATTTTTAAAAAAGATACTGGGAGAAAATACTAAAGAAATCATAAATAAAAATAAAAAGATAACAGATCTTATGGTTATGTAAGGCACAGTGCAAGAAATTAAAAAAAACTAGAAACACGTAATAGCATGTTTGAACAAGTAGAGGAAAGAATTAGCTACACTGGAGATAGGACATCCAAAATCACAGACATAGCAAAACAGGTAGAAGGAAAATGGAAAAAAAAAATCATCAGGGATTCAGGAAATAGAATGACAACAGAAAACATCCAAACAAATGCATTACGAGCATCACAGAGGGAGAAGAGAAGAGAAAATGGCAAAAAGACTGCTTGAGGAAATGATGGTGGAAAATTTCCCAACTTTTATGAAGGACATGGATGGACATGTGTGGGAAGAACAGTGTAGTCTAAACAGTATAAATCTTGATAGGCCTACCCTCAGGAACATACTTATCAGATTGTCAAATGACCAAGACAAAAAGAGAATTCTGAAAGCAGCAAGAGAAAAGAGACCCATCACATATAAGGGAAACTCAGTAAGATTAAGTGCTGATTTCTTAACTGAAACCATGAGGGAGGCAAGAAAGCAGTGGTTGACATCATTAAGGTGTTGAGAGGAAAAAAAAAACCAAAAACCCTGAAATCCAAGAATTCTGTATTCAACAAAATTGTCACCAAAAATGGAGAGGTGAGCTAGTGTATGTTAGTAGTTGAGGGCCTCCTTCCAATGTATGAGGTTCTGACTTCAATCCCTAGTACCTCCTAAAATAAAGGAGACAAGGAGTTACAAGATAGCAGAATAGGGAATAGAAGGCTGCACTCATCTTTCAGAAATGGTAGGAAGATAAGCAGGTTTACCTGGCAGAAGGGAAACCATGGGACTAAGGGATAATTGGAGAAGGTAGCTAGAGAGGAGAAATCCTATTAGCTGAGAGAGAGGACAGGCAAACTAACACAGAGCTGACTCAAAAATAAGGAACCAGGGGAAGAATGACTGGAAGACCAGTGTTTAACCAACTCTAAGTGTGAGGAAGTTCAATGGGTGACCAGGAATGTGTCCTGGTACCCTTAAATCTCTTGAGGTGGGTGAGCTGTGGGGCAAACAGGTATGGGGACCAACACCCAACCAACTCAGGGGGAGAGAGGTGAAGGGAGTCCAAGAAAAGTGGAAGGGAGCCTGATGAGGTGTGTTATCTCACTCATCCACCTTGGGAGAGAGAGGGAACTGGATCAGTGAGGGGTTGGGCTGACAAGTGCCTAACAGCTTGGGAGAGAGGAGAGATAGGAAGAGGTAGCTGGCAAGCTGCCAGACACCCAATAAAACTGAAGGAAAAGGGCACCAGGGAGAGGCAGGCTACATGACATCAGATGTCCAAACAGACTGAGGGGAAGGGGGTGGAAAAGCAAGTGGAGAGCAGTCAGGTGTCCAGTCAACTTGTAAGAGAGGGGATCCAGAGAGTAATTCAGTAGGCTGACATACAGGACATTAAGAAGACACCGAGGGAACATACAGAAGAAATCTTAAACATACATGTAAAGAAAACAGACCTGACAGTGCTGAAAGGGACAAAGTAAGAAAACAAAAACATTCTGGAAGCACATAACTACAGACTGGAACAGGCATAGGAAAGAATTTGTGATGTTGAAGATAGAATATCTGCAATCACACATATAGTAGAACATATAGGTAAAAAATAGAAAAAAAATCAGCAGGGAATCAGGGAATTGGATGACAATGGGAAATGCACAAACATATGCATTATAGGCATCCCAGAGGGCAGAGAAGGAACAGGGGCAGGAGTTTCGAAGGAAATGATGGCCCCAAATTTTCTGATGCTTATAAGAGAAATGGATGTCCATGTCAAGCAAGAGCAGCACACACTATACAGTTTAAATCTAACAGGCCTACCCTCAGATATATCAAATTATCAAATGCTTAAGAGAAAGAGAATTCTGAGATCAGCAAGAGAAAAGAGATCTGTTAGAAATAAGGGAAGCACAGTAAGATTAAGCACTGATTTCTCATCTGAAATCATGGAGGTAAGAAGGCAGTTGTATGACATAGTTAAGGTGCTAAAAGAAAAAATTACCAGGCAAGAATTCTGTATCCAGCAAAGCTAGTATTAAAAAATGGGGGAGAGTTCAAATTATTCACAGATAATCAGAAATTGAGAGATATTGTCAACAGATTTCTGCACTTTAGTAAATACTAAAGAGAGTACTGCAGGTTGAAAGGAAAAACAGGGGAGAGAGAGTTGGAGAAGAGTGTAGAAAGGAAGATTATTAGTAAGAGTAACTAAAATGATAAAAAGAAATAAAAACAATATATGGTGTATATAAACCTAAGGAAAAAATGGCTAATGTAAGTACTGCCTTAACAGCAACAACATTGAATGTTAATGAATTAAACTCTCCAACTAAAAGACACAGATTGGATAAGGAACTTTGACCCATCTCTATGCTGCCCATGAGAAACTCACCTTGACATAAGGATGCAAGGAGATTGAAAGTAAAAGTTTGTAAAATGATTTTTACATGCAAACAATAACTGAAAAAAGGTGGGATTAACTATATAAGTATTGGAAAAAATAGACTTTAAATGCAAAACTATGGTAAAACAAATAATGACCCTACATATCAACAAAAGGGGTAATCTATCAAGAAGAAAGAATAATCATGAGTATTCATGCATCTAACCAAGGTGTCCCAAAACACATGAGGCAAACAATGGAAGAAATAAGGGGAGAAATATTTTCCTCTACAATCATAACTGAGGGCCTTAATATACAAATACCACTGTTAGGCAGAACAACTCAAGAGAGGGTTAATAAAAAAAAAGAGAGACCTTGAATTATATATTAGGGGAATTAGATCTAGTAGACATATATACATATTACACCCAAATAGAGCAGTATATACATTTTTCTCAAATGCATATGGATCATTCCCCAAGATAGACCATATGCTAGGTTAGAGAATAATTCTCAATAAATTTCAAAAGTTTTAAATTATACAAAATAATTTATCTGGCCATAATGGAATGAAGTTGGAAATGAATAAGGGACAGAGAACAAGAATAGACTTAAAGATAAGAAAGTTAAAGGACACACATTGTTTAATCAGTGGGTTGGGAAAATTGCAAAAGAAATCAGTAATTACCTCAAAGAGAATGAAAATGAGAACACAACCTAACAAAACTTATGGGATGCAGCTACAGCAGTGCAAAGAGGTTAATTTACAGCCATAAATGCCTATATTAAAAAAGAAGAAATAACTAAAATCAAAGATCAAAAGGCATAGCCAGAGGAACTAGAAAAAGAACAACAAACTAAGCACAAAGCAAGTAGAAGGAAGGAAATAACAAAGATTAGAGCAGAGCTAAATGAAATTGAGTAAAAAAGAAAAGAAAGAGAATTAACAAAACCAAAAGCTGATTCTTTGAGAAGATTAATAAAATTGACAAACTCCTAGATTAACAATGAAAAAAGAGAAGATACAAGTGAATAAAATAAAAAATAAGAGAGGAGATATCACCTCTGATCCCACAGAAATGAAGAATATCATTCCAGGATGCTTTGAAAAAGTGTATGCCAACAAGATGGAAAATTTAGATGAAATGGACAAATTTCTATAAACACACAAGCAAGATATGGTGACAAAAGAAGAAAACAAAACTCGAAAGACCAATCACGTGTTTTGAAACTGAATTACTTTCAAAGACCTCCCAATCAAGAAAAGCCCAGAACCAGATGGCTTCACAGGTGAATTCTACCAATCAATCTGGAAAGAACTTACACCAATCCTGCTTACATTCTTCCAAAAATAATAGAAGTTGGGGAAATGTTGCCTAACTGATTCCATGATGCCAATATCACCATAATGCCAAAACCACATTGAGATGTCACAAGAAAAGAAAACTGCAGACCAATCTCTTTAATGAAGTTAATGCTAAAATCCACACCAAAATACATGTTACCTGTATTCTACAAACACCAAATGAATGACACACTGTGATTAAGTGACTTTTATACCAGATATGAAAGGAAGGTTCAATGTAAGAAAATTGATCAATGTTACACATCACATTAAAAAATTGAAAGAAAAAAAATCAGTTGATCATCTCTACTGATGCAGAAATAGCATTTGAAAAGACAGAGTGAATTTTCTTGATTAAAAAAAAATTGAAAGATGAGAATATGAGGAAACTTCCTGAATAAAGGATATATGTGAAAAACCCACAGTTAAGATTATACTTAATGGTGAAATGCTAAAGGCTTTCCCTCTAAAATCTGGAACAAGAGAAGGATGTCCACTGTCACTGCTCTCATTTAACATTGTATTAGAAGAACTTGCTAGAGCACTTAGGCAAAAAAAAAAAAAAAGAAGAAGAAAAAGAAGAAGAAATAAAAGTCATCCAATTTGAAAAGGAAGAGGTAAAATATTACTCTATTTCAAGATTATATGATCCCATAAATAGAAATCACTGAAAAATATGCAACAAAGCTTTTACAGCTGATAAACAAGTTCAATAAGGTGGTAGGAAATAAGGTCAGCACTCAAAAATCAGTAAAATTTACTGTATACTAATATTGAGCAATCTAAGGAGGAAAAAAATCCACTTAATTTAACATTTAAAGTAATGAAATATCTAGAAATAAACTTAACTAAGGATATAAAGTACTTGTACAAAAAAACTATACAATAGTGTTAGAGAAAATCAAAGAAGACCTAAGTAAATGGAAGACTATTCCATGTTCATGGATTGGAAGATGGAAGACTAAGTATCATTAAGATGTCTGTTCTGCCCAAATTGATTTACAGATTAATGCAATCCCAATAAGAATTACAAGAGAATATTTTACTGAACTGGAAAGGCCAGTTATGAAAGTCATTTGAAAGACATAGTGCTCCAAATAGCCAAAAATAATTGAAAAAGAAACCAAAACTGGAAGAATCATACTAATTGACTTTAAACATACTATAAATCTACAGTTTCAAAACTACATCGCTTGCCACAAGGATAGATAACTGACCTTTGGGAAATAATTGATTTCTGATTAAACCTGCTTATATAGGGCCAACTGATATTCGACAAGGCCACCAACCTCACTCAACTGGGACAGAATGACCTCTTCAACAAATGACAATGTAGGACTAGATATCCATATTCAAAAGAATAAGGGGATCACTATCTCATGTCCTATATAAAAATTAACTCAAGATGGATCAAAGATCTAAATATAAGAGCCAAGACCATAAAGCTTCTAGAAAATAATGTAGACAAGGAACTATGAGATCTTGTAGTAAGAAATGGTTTCATAAATTTTATATTCAGAGCTTAAACAATGTAAGAAAAACTTAGAAAAATGAGACCTCCTCAAAATTAAAAACTTGTGTGCGAAGCGGACCTGGCCCAGTGGATAGGGCATCTGTCTACCACATGGGAGGTCAATGGTTCAAACCCCGGGCCTCCTTCACCCGTGTGGAGCTGGCCCAAGTGCAGTGCTGATGTGTGCAAGGAGTGCCATGCCATGCAGGTGTGCCCCTCATGTAGGGGAGCCCCACATGCAAGGAGTGTACCCCATAAGGAGAGCCACCCAGCATGAAAGAAAGTGCAGCGTGCCCAGGAATGGTGCTGCACACATGGAGAACTGACACAGCAAGATGATGCAACAAAAAGAAACACAGATTCTTGTGCCACTGACAACAACAGAAGTAGACAAAAAGAAGAACATGCAGGAAATGGACACAGAGAACAGACAACTGGGGCGGGGGGGGGGCTAATGAGAGAAATAAATAAATCTTTAGAAAAAAACGTGTGCTTCTTAGGAGTTAATCAAGAAAGTGAAAAACTCTTCCATAGGAGAAAATATTTGGGAACCACTTATCCAATAAGTTTCCAATATCTAGCATATGTAAAAAAAACCCTATATCTCAAAAATAAAAAGACAAAGGACCCGTTTCAAAATGGGCAAGAGACTTCAATAGACACTTTTGCAAAGAGGAATACAAATGGCTAAAAAATACATGAAAAAATGCTCCACATCACTATTAGGAAAATAGAAATTAAAACTATAGTGAGATATCATTTTACACCTATTACATTGGCAGCTATTAAAAATCAAAACAAAACAAAAAACTGCATATTTTGGAAAGGATATGGAAGGGTGGAAATGCTCATCTACTACTGGTGAGAATGTAGACTAGTGAAACCATTGTGGAGGACACTTTGGTGTTTCATCAGAAAGCTAAATATAGAATTAACATTTGATCCAGCAATCTCACTACTAGGTATGTACCCAGAATAGTTAAAAGCAGGGACACAGATATATGCACACCAATGTTCATAGTAGCATTGTGCACTAATGTCAAAAGTTGAAAGCAACTCAAGTGTCCATCAACAGATAAATGGATAAGCAAAATGTGGCATATATATACAATGGAAAATTAATCAGCTGTAAGAAGGAATGAAATATTGACACACATGGCAACATGGAGGAATCTCGAAGTCCTTATGTTGAGTGAAGTAAGCCAGTCACTAAAGGACAAATATTACATGACCTCACTGATATGACCTAAGCATATTGAGCAGACTCAGATAGCTTGTGTTTGGACCACAGGTAATTAGGAGACCGAAAGAAATAGAGTGTGGTCTATCACAGAGATAGAGTCTGGAAGATAGGATATCAGGAAGCAGAATGGAAGAAGACAGTGGTAAGAAGATGCTTAATCTGGGCAGAACAGATGATAAGGTTGAAGAGGGTGGTTTTGTAGTAAATGTGGGTGATGGTACATGGAGGTGAGTGGTTTTGAGGTTGCTGGAATGTTATAGTGAGCAGTGTTGGATTTGGACTATCCATGGAGATGGGGGAAACCTGGAAGAAGGAAAGGTGAACTCCGAAGAGGTGATGGAAAATATACGATGGGAATGTTCTTTTGGCAAATATGGCAGGAGAGTGTCATTGGAGCAAGTTGTCAGTGGTGGGGGGATGTATGCACCTGGAACATAAGTCTATGGAATATAAATGTGTTCATCTTGTCATAGGGTTTTATCTCAGTGTGTTGAATGCCACACAATAAACAAGAAAATAGTAAAGTCCCATCTTGGGGAGTCCTGCTATGTTCTCATATAAAGAGGCAAGAAACTCTTGAGAACATAGGCAGTCCCTAATAAAAGAAAACAGCAATATGTCAAGCCCTCTATATTAATGCATGTAACTATGACCCTTACTATTGAAAAACTGAAACTTAGTGGTTACCATAGGTTCCAAGGGAATGGGTAGGAAAGAATAAGGTGTAACATAGAGCATTTTTAGGGCATTGGAACTTTTTTTTCTAAAGACATTACAATGACAGAGGCCATAAAGCATTTTGCCATTACTTATAAAATTGTACAGTGCAAATTGTAAACAATAATGTAAACTGTAGACCATGAGTAGTAAAAGTGCTCCAATATTTTTTCGTCAATTGGAACAAATGTTCCATACCCATGAAAGATGTTGTTAATAGGGGTGAGATAGGGAGAAGGTAATGCATAAAGGATTCTCCTATATTTTTGATGTAATATTTATTTAACTGAAAGTTTCTTTGAAAATAAAGTGAAAAAAATAAGAAGACACTTGGGGAACATACCGAAGAAATTGTAAATATACTTAAAAGATACAGATCTTATGGTGATGAAAAGCACAATGCAATAATTTTTTTTTTGGTTCTGTTTTTGAGGAAGTTTTGTATTACACAAAAGCTACAACTATGGAATTGGTAGATCCCTAGGCAGAGTTTCAGTGTTGGGGAGATAACGTGGGGAAGGATGTACCCAGGGCATGTCTCCATGGAATATAAATATGTTCATGTGGTCATGGGATATTATCTCAGTGGGTGGAGACCCACACAATAACCAACAAAATATTAAGTTCCATCCTGGGGTGTCCAGCTACATGCTCTAATAGAATGGCAAGCATCTTGAGATTACATAGGTAGAATAAGGTCTAGTGAAAGATGAAGAATAATATGCCAGGCCCTTGATATTAATGTTTTATTTATGAACCTTATTCTTACACAATTGAAACTTAGCCTAGTAATATATAATTCTTAAGAGTTTCCTCCTGAAAACCTCCTTGTTACTCAAACATGACCTCTCTCTATAATCCAAACTCAGCATAGAAGCTCACTGCATTCTCCCCAACATGGGACATGGCTCCCAGAGATGGTCGTCCATGGCACTGAGAAATTATTACCAAGCACCAACTAGCAATGTATTTGGAAAAAGACCTTGGCCAAAAGGGGGAAATATTAAATACAAAAGCGTTTTCATGGGTAAGAGATTGCAAAGTAAAGTAAATTGGGAGGAAATTCCATAGATTATGCCTATGGACATCTCAAGAAGATCTCATTAGCTGCCACAATAAACAAAGACTTAAGTAGGGGTTCTCCCAAGGGCTCTAGAGATATCTGGACACTAGAGGCAGGGGACACAGCCCCAGGAAATCAGCACCACACCAGAGGGCCTTATCCAGGTATATGTTAACCTATCTCCCTAATGTAACAGAGTTAGATTCATTTATAATTTTCCTATATATGTTTTATCTTCCCCTTTTGTTTGAACCTATGATTAGCACTATACTCATTAAATATATGTCCCAGGGACTTAATATTCAGTCTGCATGTGCCAGTTGAGCCTTAATATCAGCACAGTTATAGCCAACACCAACTCTCCAATTCATTGAACTTACTCATGACAACTAACAAAATGATGACATTGAACAATGCCTATCCCAAAAAACAGAGAGTATCGACAACTACTATCTGCCCCATGGGTTCTAAGACCCCTCTCAATCAGAAGCCAATTGGGCATCACCATCCCTAAATCTTCAGGTTTGAGGAATGATCAAACATAAGGTGGGAATGTAACCATGTACCAACATAGACATTATTATTCTAGTAAAGAAAGAACTTTTAAAATTGATATAAAGACAATGGTCACCAGAGGTTCTGCAGGGAGGGGGAGGTAAGAATAGGTGGAACATGGGGCATTTCAGAGACATTGGAATTGTTTTGCCTTATTTTGCAATAAGAAATACAAGCCATTATACATTTTGTCAAAACTTATAAAATTGTTGGGTGCAAAGTGTAAATAATAATATTTAAACTATAGACCATGGTTAGTAGCAATGCTTCAATACTTGTTAATCAATTGTAAACAAATGTACCACACTTTTGAAAGGTATTATTAATAGGGGAAAATGCGAAAGGGAGAAGGATGTGGTATATGGGAATTCCCTAATTTTTTAAATTTAAATTTTGCAATCTAAAAATTTCTTTAAAATTAAAGTTTAAAAAAAAAATCCAAAGGGGGAGTAATTTACCAAAAAAGAAAGAAAAAAAGGAGGGAAATTTAAAAATATTCTCAGATAAACAGAAACTGAGTGACTGTATCAACAAAAGTCCTGTCCTTCAAGAAATAATAAAGAGGGTTCGGAATGATGAATGGAAAAAAGAGAGAGAGCAGTTTGGAGGAGAGTGTAGAAAGGAATATTATTAGCCATGGCCCACTGGGTGGACTGGGGGAGCAGTGCTCCAAAATGTATTCACCAGGTACAGTGAATGTGCCAGGATGATGGAAGAAGTTGATGATGTGGGAGGAGTGGGGTGAGGGGGGTGAGGGGTATATGGGGACCTCACATTTTTTTAATGTAATATTTAAAAGAAAATAAAGGGGAAAAAATAATAAAGTGCATTTCATGGTTAAAACAAAAAGAGTAACTAAAGGAATAAAAAGAGATAAAAAATAAAATTTGATATATATAACCCCAAAGAATGAATGGGCGAAATATATAACAACATTGAGTGGTGATGGATTAAACTCTCCAATAAAAAATCATTGATTAGCAGAAAGGATAATGAAATATAACCCATCTTTATCTTTCTACAAGAACTTCACCTTAGGCCCATGGACACAGACACATTGCAAGTAAAAGCTTGGAAAATAATTTTACACACAAACAGTAACCAAAAAGGGCAGAGTAGATATACAAATATTGGACAAAACAGACATCAAATGTAAAACTGTCCTAATAGACATAGGTCATTATATATTGATAAAGGTGGTAATCTACTTAAAGAAAAGCAATCTTAAATATGTATGCACCTAACCAAGAAGTCCCAAAATAGAGGCAAATACTGACAAAACTAAGGGGAAAAATAGATGCCTCTTCAATCAGAGTGGAGAATTTCAAAACATTATTATCACCATTAGACAGAACATCTTGATGGCGGCTCAATAAAGAAATAGAGACCTTGAATAATATGTTAGAGGAACTAGACCTAATGAACTAATACACTAATACAGAACATTACACCCAAAACAGCAGGAAATTCAGATGTATAGAAGTGGTGCAGTCTGGGTTTAATTCCAGCAGGACCAGAGGGCACAATTAAGCTGAATGAACAAGCATCCCAGTACCTCGTGCCACCCACCTAGCAACACATCCTTGCCTCATACCTATCATTTATGTGGAGGGGTATCATTTTATGTGGAGGAGAAAAAACCCAATCTTGGCTTATAGATATATAAACTCAAATAAATGGGTGAAAGCCAGAAATAATAGTGACTGAATCAGAGCTGTATTTATGGGTGGCCTTGGCAGAGGAGAGAAAAGATCTTACCAATGAATGTATCTGTGAGCAGTGAGTTTGGTCACACATTTTATGTAAAGAATGGTGGCCTAAGGTAAAAATTTATATGGAATTTTTGGCAGAGGCCAATGGCCTCAATGTTTTGTCAAAAACTTAAGAGGAAACGGCCTGGAAGAATTCTTTCAAGGAGATCTGTTATAAAGGCATATAGTGGGGCTGACATGTAAAAATTTTGGTATTGCATGTTAACATCCAGCAGAAAGCTTCCACCAGGAAGAGGCTCTGAATATCCAAGTAGGAATAAAATGACTTGGCCAGTTCATATTACTCACTTTGTCAGCAGTCATCCCATAACTGGCATGATGGGCAAATAAACAGAATGTCCATGATGGCAGAGATAGAGGCTACATATGTGTCAACAGCGTGCACTCTTATGTATCACAGCTGATCTAGCTACTACTATCTCTGAAATGCCCACTTTGTCAGCATCAGAACTGGATACTTTACTTCAGTTATAGCATTATTCCTCCAGGAGACCAATAGACCACTTGGTAGCAAGTTCACAAAGCAGGATTCTTACGTTCTAAAATGGCCAGCAGTTTATCTTCACAGAAATACTCTGGGTATGGGTAGGCCTTTCCTGCCTGAAAACCTCAATCAGCACTTCTATCTAGAGTTTCATGAAACACTTGATCCAGAGGTATGGACTCACTCAAGGATAAATTCTGGCCAAGGAACCCACTTTACAGTGAAGGAAAGTTGGATTGGGCTCATGACCATGGGATCCACAGATTCTGTCATGTACCACATTATCCAGAGGAAGTTGGTATAATAGAATGTTGGAATGGCTTTCGAATGTGTAGCTGAAGCACCACTTCAGAAGAAATACTCAAAACACACATGTTATCTTTCATATTGCAAATTAATTGCATATAAATTTGGAGACTTCTAAATAAGGCTTTGGTCCCAAAAGGAATGAGGCATACATCTCAGGACCAAGGGTAGAAAGAAGTATTTCCCTACTTATGATCACTCCCAATGACCCACTGGGGGCTTCTATGCTTCCCAACACTACAACTATTGACTAAATAGGGTGGGAGATTCTGATTCCCAAAGGAGGTGCACTTTTGGCAAGGTACAAGTGTCCCTTTGTTTTATCACTTACAGTTCCCTCCAGGGTACTTTGAGAGTCTTGTGCCCAGGAAAGATCTGGCAAAAGAGTTTCACTAACATGTTAAATGATCCTGTTCAGGAAGTAAGGCTTCCTTAGTGGCATCAGTGAGGAGTACCTGTGAAAATCAGGCAACTCATTTGGCGGTCTCAAGATAGTCCCAAGTGAATATGTACCTCTTATAACAGAAATGGATATGTGCAGTAACCCTATGGTGAGAAGGGATTGGTTATCATGACTTCAGACCCTGGAATGTAGGTTGGATTACACCATAAAGTGAGACACGAAGACTTTCTGAGATTTTAGCTTATAGTAAGAGACCCTAGAATGGAGAGTGGAGGAGGAAGTGCATAAGAAATTGTGATCCCAAAGTCAACTTCAATGACAGGGGCAGTATTTTATCCACCAACCTTCTTTTTCTGAGCCTCCAAGATAAAAGACCCATACAAATGTCCAAAGAGTGGCTTCCTAAAAGTTGAGAAGTAGATATTTATTGTGCAAAGGATAGACCCTGGTGGCAATGACAGTATGTCTTGTAGTCCTCTAACTACAGAATTCTTCTGACAGCAGGCTTTGACTCTAAATTTCTCCAACTGCTTTGCCAAACTCTCATAGACAGCAAAAATCATGATTGATTTCAATTTTTCCTTAATATGTCGTGGCTATATGAACACAATTATTATATGGGTAAATAAATAAACAATCTAAAAATCGAATATACATTACAAAAAATAGGTATCATTCTCCCCAACTTCATTTACTATTATATGTAATACAATTAAAAACGTTAGCGAGGTTTGTCTGAAAAATTTTGGAAACAATTCCAATTCCAATCCATTGTCACATTTGAAGATGGGAGTAAGGATGAAGGAGAAGCTAAGAAGATATTGTCATATTCTAATAGTGTCCTCACTTTCATGCTGGCCTGTGAGACCATTAAAATTCAAATCAGTGATGCTATTGGACTGGGTGGTGCTGGTCTGTGAGGGGGTGGGTGGGTAGGGTGGATGAGAATGTCCATGGAACTGGGGTGAGGGTTGGGGGAAGGAGCAGGGGAACCCTGGGGATTTGTGGGTATGTGGTTGAAATTACAATACTGGGAATGTTCTTATGGTAAATATGGCAGGGGAGGTTTAAGGTGTTGCTGGTTTAAGGTGTTGGATATGGGGGCAAATGAGACAGGTCATACCTGAGGCAGGCTTCTAGGGAGCATATAGCATTCATCTTGTCATAGTGTGTTCTATCAGGGGATGGAGACTAACATCATGAGTGGTAAGGTGTTGAACACCCATCCTGGAGAGTTCTGCTATGATCTCAAATAGAGGGGCTGAAGTCTCTTGAGATCATAGGCAGTGCCTAATAGGGGAGGACAGACCAATATGCTAAACCCTCAATTTGTTGTAAATAATTATAAGTCTAGTCCTTCAATGAGTTAATCTTGATGGTTAACATGGGTCCTGAGGGGAGAGGAAGGGAAGAATAAAATAGATGGAGCATGGGACATTTTTGGGGTGATATAATTGTTCTACATGATCCTTGGCATTCCTTGGCTTATAGATACATCGTTCCAAGCCTGCCTCTATCTTCACATAGCCTTCTTGTCTGTGTCTTACTGCATTATTTTCTGTCATCTATAATGATACATTTATTGGGCTTATAATTCTTATTTAATTACATCTGTAAGACTCTATTTACAAATAAGATCGCATTTTAAGGTTTTGAATTGGGGGCACTATATAACTCACTGAAATGAGTTATGTATTAATAGTCTATATTTAAAAGTAATGTCATTATTTTGAGAGTCAAAATAGAGTAGTAATTAAGGGCTTAGACTCAGAAGACAGAAAACCTGAGAGTGAAACTTACATTTGCCCTTATGGCATGGGACTTTGAGCTCTCTATGTAAATTTCCAAAGGCTTAATTTCATTTGGTATAAAATATGAATTACAATAATATTAATTGATCAGGTTGTATGATTAAAATACCATATGTAAAATAACACAGCACTGGGCACATACTAAATTTCAAAAGTTAACTATTTTTATTATTATTATTATTTTTACTATTAACATAGAATTACTACTCAATAAATTTCTGAAAATGTGAACAAATCTCATAAATTCATTTATAATCTATCAATATTTCATATCCAATACAGTAAAACACAATCAATAACATAATATAAACTTAAATATTGGATATATGTATGTATGCATATTATGTATAATTATTTATATACAAACATTTTATTGTGTTAAAGTTTGTAAGTGCCTTGATAATAATTATTGAAAATTTCAATGCTTCATAAGCATATGTATCCATATCACACATTTTCTTCGTACATACAAATATACACTCTTTATTATTTTTACTCTGAAAATGTAACCATTGATACTTTTTTTTTCTGCACCACTAGAGGCCATCATACCCTTTCTCAAACAAAAATGTACATATGCAAATTCCAGTGTTTATAAATAGTCTAGAAGAATTCATGTAATATATAACAGAGCAGGCACATTATGGATTTGGGGTGAATAGCTGTCCTCTATTGGAAAAGAATTGTCAGAGACCATGAAGTATGGTTCTATTTTCCTTAATTAAACAGCAAGATTTGGAGGTTCGGAAAGCTCCTACTTCTGTAATTATCTAAGAGGGCCACAGAGATATTTCACATGAATTATTAAAGACCATAGGGTTACCAATGTCAGGGGAAAAAAATCCTTGTATTCCATGAAATTCACTTAGTCACTCTATTGCCCACAAGGTCAGCAGGGCCACAGTGGAGCCCCAAAGCTTAAGAATAAAAATATTCCAGGAAGCATCTTCCTCTCTAGCAACCTACCACCTCTCTAATGTAACACTGTATATAACCCATCCAATAGTGGCATCTTCCTGCAGACATTTCAAATGTGAAACTTTGACATCAAATTTGCAGCTTATCATGCATATTAAAACAGCTGGAAGCTATAACTGCAGGCAATAGGATTTTTGAGTAGAAGGGCAAACTCTTCTTGAAACAAATACAAGTAAATAAATATTAATAAACAGAAGTAAAAATAAGAATATTTCTGAGTCAACCAAAGATTTTGTCATGCAAATTAACTTTACTGCTTTCTTTTTAAAGTGTTGAAGTCTAAGAGGCCAATCAGGTTAAAGGAAAATGTTAGAATTCTTGAATTATATTAGATGTTTAAAATACGAAGGCATGATCTTTCTTAGGAATGACAGTTTGAGATATTTTTAAAAAATACATAAAAATGTCATGAACATGTGAAGGGCAAAAAGTATGAGTACACTGAAATATTTCAAAAGTTAGCATGTGACTTTATCATAAAATTTCCTTCTTATTTTTCATTTTTAGTGAGCTTAGCTTTTTGTGGTTTGCATAGTAGTCCCCCAAGCTATTATTTGGAAGTAAGAGCACAAAAGAAAACAAAAATAATTACCATTTGATGACCTTCAAAAGCCAAATCTATGAAAGATTTAACAAAATAAATGATTACCATCCCTTACATTATTTGTATTATGATGCTAACTCCATAAATACTAATGGGAAAATAAGATCAAGTGTAATACACTGTGAAGTATGTTTTGAAGGGCTAGTACAAGAATGAAAACAGGAAAACCACAGTGTAACAATGATGACTGCCTTTTGAACACAAGCTATAATATTATTGCCAAAGTATGAAATATCTTTTGAAATAGTTTTATTAGAATTAGTGAGCAGTTGTGTATGATAATGACCCTAAGTGATACAGAAAAAGTAGATATATTCACCATAATACTTTTATATCTAAGTGCATATATTGACTCATCTATGTGAAATATCATTGCCATCCTCTTAAATAATTACAGAATTGGGAGCTTTTAGAGCCCCCAAATCTTGCTCTTTAATTAAGGAAAATAAAATCATATCATTTAAATGCAAATGCTGTATCACATGTTCTTGATTTACATCATATATAAAAAAATCTGTTACTCTGTTAATGGGGAAAGGTCTTTTATGGGTTATTTGCAGTCCAAAGAAACATGACTAATGTATGCAATTTTATTAGCTAGTGTATTTTACTTTTCTAAAGGTAATCATGATGTTTATGAAAATAGTTACAACTTTTCATTAAAAGTGGACAATTATATTTTTTTATGAATTCATTGAGTTTGGCAATATGCCTAAGTCCTATAAAATAGTTAACACAATAAGCCGTTTTGAAATGAAATTAAAAGTAAACCATGAAATTAAAAAATAGAAGGTTTGTCTCCATGAATAACAAAGTCTAATTAAATAATATGATCAAATTAGTCTCCAATAGCTTTTTGTTAAAATAGTTTTGGATTAACCTTTTAAAGACATAAAGACTCTGAATAATAAATTCTAGTCAAATATGTGGTAGAATTAAAATAGTGTAAAAATCAGTTTTTCTACTCTAATACAATCAGTTTTATGGAAGAGCCTATATTTTATGTAAACAATAAAATAACACATGCAAATCTATAGAATTGACACATTTTAGTTTAAAATTATGTATTTTTAACATCGTTTAAAATATACTTCAATAGTGTGTCTATCAGTAATAAATAAACTATACGAATTGATTATACACAATAAATATACTGGAAATAGAGTTCAAACAAACAACACATTTCATAGTAAATAAAAAATTATTTTGTAAAATTAAACCACTGTGTACACTTTGGATGATATGTACAGGGCAAGACACTGTACAGCATAGTGAACTCTGCGGGGATGATGACTGTGGTTACCAACACAAATATGAGAACATTCTCTCAAGAATTATATCAAATATACAGCACTAATCATGATATTAATAATAGGGTGGTTTGTGGGAAAAATAAAGTAACTGTATAAGCTATGAAATAGGGATATAGTAATATTGTGAGGATTTATTTTAATAAATATGTCACAATGATGTTAAAAAATATCTTTCCAGAATTGGATTAGGGTTGCCATTGATACCAAATTTCTCTTCTACTTCAGATATATTTAATGCTCTGAACAGAGTTTAAACCTTTCTTCTAGAACTAATTAGATCATTTAATTTGCAATTTCTATTTTAGAATAGACATACTCTAAATAAAAGGAAAAATTACATTATTTTTTTAAAAAGAACATTTAGCACTGTTTTACATATATCCTAGTCAGTCTTCCCCATCCTACCTATCCTATACTCAGTTATTGATAACAGTAATCTGTAATCCAAATACAAAACTTTTCCTGTATTATCTAGAGACATTCATTTTTACTTCAATTCATTAATAAACACTTTAGAGGCACTATAATTATATACGAATCTAGTCAAACTAAATCATCAAGAGTTTGTTAAACTTCCTTTTTTAAGAACTTTTAAAGGATTTTATCTTCAGTTTTCTACTGAAATCAAGGTAAATATACCTATGTCATATTAATAATTTCTCATAAATAGTAGCAATACTAATAAAATTCATGAGTTTAGCTTGGCATAAGTCATTTCTTGAAGAAACAATAGTCACTCCACATGACCAATATATTCCAAGTATTAATAAAATGTAATTTGAAAATCTAAAAGTTATGAATTTTAAAAAGCACTGACATATCTTTCAGAGGTGACAAGTATATTATTTTGGTGACCATTTTTATAATGGTGACCGTTTCTATAGTTATCCATAAAACATTTTTGAAATACAAAAAAATATTAAAAATACTACAGTTTAAGCATGCAAAAAATGTCCTTGCATTTCTTAAAGAACATGCTTTATACAAATAGTAACTACTTCTTGACACAGATTATAAATAAGCAAATTTTCTTTAAAACTTGAAGAAAAGGAACATTTTCATTTACATATACATATGTTTCTGATTTTGGATGTCGCTGAATTTCTTCCAAAGGGGCCAAATAGTGTTTCAAAATTATATTATCAGATATATTTGTCCTCATTTGAATTTACAGAGTCTGAAGAGAGAATTTAAGAAAAACACAGGTGGTTTTTTAAGTTCCCTCATATGAAAAAATCTTGTAATTATTTAGTAAGTATTTAAAACTGAGTGGTGTCTAAATCCATACATATATAATTTATATATCTGAGTAAAAGTTCTTTAAAGCTCTTTCACATAACTGGCTAAAAGATTTTCACAAATCTGAACATTTGTTTAATTATAATATTGGCATACTTTTAAACAATTTTAATCATACCAATTTATTTGTGATTCTCATGTGAATTTGAGAAAACAAAATGGACAGAGAACGATTGAGCAAAGAGAAAGGAAAACATATAAACTTGCTAAAGAACTTTCTATAATAAAGTATGCTTTCATGTTTTGCTGTGTTTTTCCATTATTATAGTTTTTGCTAATGCTATTAAACAAGTGTAAAACAAATGGAAACACAATTCATGGAAGTTGTATGCAATGATATGAATTGATCGTTATGGAACTACTATTTGCACTTAAAAATATAACTGATTTTTAATTTTAGTTGCAAAAATATTCCCCCTTGTATTATATCTTTAAATAGTATAACACAAATTGCATTCGTCGGTTATTAAGAAAATCTTATAATTAACATAATTATATTAAAACACTGTTCTTAGGCATTATATAAAATATTATTAATAACTTTGTGTTATATATTGTGCTATAAAGTAAATGTTGTTGTCCATATTTAGCACTTCTGTTTAGCATGTAGTTTCTTTAAAGTTACACATAGCCAGATTTTTTTTTCTTAATATCATCAGGGCACTTTTCTAGCTCTATTTTTTAATTATGATGATGCAAAATAAATGTAATCTTTAAGGATTTACAAATGATGTATATTGTAATTTTAAGGAAAATATAATTCTTGGAAAATGGGCTATTCCATTCTACATGTCGGTACCGTCTTCATTTATATTTCATACTGTGAAATTCACTTTTCCCACATGAGTTTTTTATATTACTGATCTAGGTGATAAATGAGCACATGGAACTCTTCATATTTTTTCAGTGGGTCAGGTTGAAGATTACTTGTTAATAATTTCTGGACCTCTCTGCCCACCTAATATCCAAAGTGTTATTATCTCTACAGAGGACTGGAGAAATTAGTCTTCTGTGACCAAACTTTCAGTAAGACTTGAGGTGATTTTTCTCCTCAGTAGTAGGAAGTAGGTCTGATTTTTACCAATTGACTATCTAAACTATGATCGAGAAGTCAAATGTAGCATCCATTAAAATTATTAAAAATGCCCAGTAGAAATGCACTAATTTCCATAGCTATTTTCAGCCATACATTTGGCTTCTTATAGGCATTTCCAAATATTGTAATGTAGTCTTCCCTTGGCATACAGAATAGATTCTATTTTTTCATGGTATTTCTGTGTTTTTCACTCTAGTCAGGTGTAAATCCAGATGGAAAAAGAAATGACCCAGTCACCATCTGCTGCCAGAGCCTTGTCATTCATGACTTAGAGGGTGGAGTGGTCTATGCTCTTTTATGGACTTGTCTACATGACAGCAAACTAACACACTGAAAATTAATTAACATGAACATATGGAAGTGGGTGTTAGTTTCATAACATATAAATTGGTTCAATTTTACAAAATATTTCTTCCAAATGTTTCTTGCAGTGACAATAGAATAGGACCCTAGAATCATTTGGAAACTGGAGTTTGCTACAGAGATTCATACTCATTAATTATGATAAAGGATAATATATCCATGTGGAAATTTTGTCTATTTTAGGTATTAAATAAGAAGTTATAAAGGACATCTTGAATTATGCAGATTTACTTTTTAGATCAACTCCCAATTTTTATACTAACATATTTTAGTTGGCAAGTAACATAGTTTAAATTTTTTTTGTTTCTTTTTAAATAGGCAAAACTATTAGATAGAGCAAAGAAGAATGATTTAATTATAGTAATAGATATGCGTTGTTTTTCATCTACATGGTTCCAAATAACATATATGATTGTATTTTCCATTTTTCTTGGTACTTATTGGCATAATTGACAAATTTGGGAATGATTACAATAATTAAAATTGTAAAACCATTGAAGGATATCAGATTGTGCAGATACCAACTCCACCAGTACTATCACTGGATCCAGAGCAGCCCACAAATCTTTCTTTGAACATATTTGTGGGGATCTCTCAGCAGTTTACTTCTGCAAAAGTCACCCATAATGATCAAAGTATGTTGAAAGTGAATTTCATGATAAGGACAGCACCAACATGCTATTATTTTGAGAAAGATTTCAATATTTGACACACACAAAAATTAATGTTTTTAAAACAAGATATAGATCGATTGATTATTTGGTTTTTTAAAAAATACTTTTACCTGCTTATTTTAAAAATATCACAATCCATGTAAATGATAGAGGACCAAATGAGCCTATGGCAAATAAAAATGACTTTTGTAACATATAAAGAATGCCCAGTTTTAGGCCAAATCTGCATACGTATCCTGTCTGACAAACAGTGAAGTTCCCCGTTAACATTGAAATCATACATTTTTTTTACCATCACATTTTAAGAAACAGATGATGCTTAAAAATAAAGTGCACTTATTTTCCATTCTTCTTCTTCCTTATTTGAGAGCCTCAAATAATTTCATTAACTGCACTATGTTAGAGTAATAGAGTCCTTCATAGTGCTTATGAACACAATTAAATTTTTTTCCAGCTTCTTTTGGGGACAAAAAGTCAGCTATGGAATTTGTCTCATATTTTCCTACTCAAGTTCTAGAACAATTTTGATGCAAAATGTTGCGTCTTGTGAGAAGGGACATATTCCAAGTGGCAGCAAATTTAAATATATTGTCTGTGGATGTTTCTATAAATATGAAGATTTTAAAATTATTACCATTGCTTTAATTTTTTAAATTTCTAATCTTTGTCTAAAATTTGAGAAGCACAAAAGTCATAACAAAATACTCTAACATGTTGTGAGTTTGAATTTAGATTTTCAAAGGATCAAGATAAATATTTAACCACTAGATGGCAAGACCACACAACAATATATTTGGGGCTGCTGCATTGCCAAGTTTGCATGAGATGGAAGCCCATCACAGCTGGTGAATTTTTCAGAGGCCTATGGGCAAGGTTAGTTAGTTAAGACCCTGAATTTAATATGTTCAAGTGTTCATGGGACATTATCACAGTAGGGGAAGTATCACACAAAACAGAGAAAATATCAAATTCCCATGCTGGGGAGCTCTGCCACAATCTCTAATGCAACAGCAAGAATTCCCTAAGCACAAGGCAATGACTGGAGAAAGAGGATGGTCCATTGATGGGCCCTTAATATTGATGACTGTATTTATGAACCTTTACTTTTGAAATTGAAACTTAGCCTAGTATTATAGGGTGCCTAAAAATTACCTCCTGAGAGCCTCCTTGTTGCTCAAATGTGGCCTTTCTCTAATTCTGCATATAAATGCATTACCTTCCCCTAGCATGGGACATGACTTCTGGAAATGAACTTCCATGGCACCGAGGGATCACTACAAGTACCAATTAGCAATGCAACTGGAGAAAGACTTTGACCCAAAGGGGAAAAAGGTAAAGACAAATGAGTTTATATGACTAAGAGACTTCAAAATGAGTCAGAAAGTCATTCCAGATGTTATGCTTATGCATGTCTCAGGAGGATCTCCTTGATTGTCAAAGTAAATGCTACCTTAAATAGTAGGACTCCTGAGGGCTCTGAAGACATCCAGGAACTTTAGTCAGGACAAATGGCTCAGGAGTTTGGTTCCTTGCCAGCGCGTCCTACTTTGGAATGTATGTTTCCCAGTGAGGCAGAATTGGAATCTTTTGTGGTTTCACTACACGTGGCTCTTCTGGCCCTTCTATTTGAACCTATAAATAATACTAGAATTGATAGGTTTATATCCAAGAGACTTAAATCTTTAGGTTGTCCCTCTGCCAGCTGGACCCTGAGTCTCAACGGAGATGCAACACCTACTCTATAGTTCATTGGACTCACTCAGGACAGCTAACAAGGAGGTGATGAAGGAAACAACCATCTCAAGGAACCAAGAGAGTGTACAATCCCAAGCAAGAAAATCCCACCCATCTGCCTTATCGGATCAAAATCCCCTCTCAATTAGAAGTGGAATAGGAATCACCATCCCAGAATCCTCAGTTTAGGGGAATGAACTATGGACTAAAGTAGACTTACTGGAATTCTATTATAGACTTGTTGTGATTTTAGAAATGGAAGAACTTATATCGTTGTGGAGGCAGTGGTCACTGGAGGTTCTGAAGGCAGGGAAAGGGAAAAATAGTTGTAATATGGGGGCATTTTCAGAATATGGGAATTTTCCTGAAAGATATTACAATGACAGATACAGGTCACTTTATATCTTGCTATAACCTATAAAGTTGTGCAGCAGAGAGTGTGAACTACAATGCAAACTATAATCCATGCTTATTGGTAACATTCCAAAATGTGTTCAACAATTGTAATGAATGTAGCACAGTGAAGAAGGATGTTGTTAATGTGGGAAAATGTGGGAGGGGTAGGGAGCAGGGTATATGGGAATCCTCTATATTTTTTATGTAACATTTATGGAATCTAAGTATCTTTTAAAATAAAAGAAATATCCAAAAAGAAATATTCGCCATTGACAGATTTATTCTTAGCTCACTGAATGACCTAGGGAGTGCTTTGTCATAGGCTTGGTGCCATATCATTTCCTGTGAAGCAGAAGATATATGTACACAACAAAACAGAAATGCAAGTTTCACTGATGACGGAAACAGCACTGAGGACATTCTTTAAAGAGATAATAAAAAAGATGGTGGGACAGTTATTACTGCAAGTAAAAGACCCTGAAAATTCTAAAGATGTTGACCAAAGGATTGCAGAACACCAAACAGTCAGGTATCCATTTTTACTAGACTGAGAATATCTGCAGAGACTCTAAGAGCTTGTAGTTTCAGTCTGCAGTCAGATAACATAGACATTACTCTATATTGTAGGTGCCTGTAGCTGCTCCCTTTCTCATCTCTTGCCTCAAACCTAAAGCTTGCCAATTTATGTCCAGAGCACATCAAACCAACCCAATCCCCCCACCAAAAAAAAAAAAAAAAAAAGGAAACACAGAAGAAAAGCTTTACCCTAATGAAGGACCAGACTACTTAAAAGAATATACAAAACATGAGATTATAAATTGGTGTAAAATTCTTGTACCATTGTGCTATTGCAAATGTATTTTATTTCAAAAATTTTCTGATGGCAGGCTTTAGAAGACAAATTTCAGGAGATGTATCAATTCTTGCTAGATAAAACTTGGGAAATTTTAACTTCCTTCCCACTCTCTTCTTCTCACTTCAGTTTTAATTTATTTTAAATTCTGGCTGTGTGTCCTGAGACATATCAGCATTTATATTTAGGCTCGTGTATATCACATTCTGCAAAGTATAGCTGAAGAACATGATTAAACAAATAATTCTTTGTTTTTAATCCCTTTTGTTTTAATAAACTTTATTAATTAGAACAGTTTCAGATTTAGAAGGATAAAAGAGTTCTTATGTACTCAGCACCCACTTTCCTCTACTATTAATATCTTATACTAATATGGTACATTTGCTATGTTATTGAAACAATATTGATACATAATTATTAACTAAAGTCCATACTTTAATCAGATTTCCTTGGTTTTCAGCTTATGTCCCTTTTAAAAATCTAGGATCTCATCCAGCTTACCACATTTTTTCAGTCATCATGTCTCCTTAAACTCCTCTTGGTTGTTACAGTTTCTCTGACTTCTCATGTTTTTTGTTATCTTGAGGGCTTTGAGGAGTACTGCTTATTATTTATTAAGATTTGCCTTATGTTTTTTCCCCCATGTTTAGACTGGGATTATAGGTTTGGGGGAGAAAAATTGCAAAGTGAAGCCCCATGTTCAGCACATCATATCAAGAGTACACACTACCAATATGATTTTCACTGTTGTGATTACTAACCTGGTTAAGGTAGAATATGACTGATATCTCCACTGAAATGTTATTCTTAGTTTTCCACTTTGCATACCAAATCTTTAAAAGGAAAGTGCTTTGTGCAGCCCACACCTAAAGAGTAAGATGTTATGCTCCACCTCCTTGAGAGTACAGTATCTACATATGTTATTCAGAATTCTACATGTGAGATATGTTTCTTCTCCCTCCCATATTTATACTTTGAATCATTTATTTACATTAATATGTACTCATGGATATTTATTTTACACTTTGTGTTAAAAATCAATACTAATTTCTTTATTTGGTTACTCAAATTATTCCAGCTTTGGCCATTAAGAATATGTCAGTTGGCTGCTCTATGAGTACTTGATGTAACCCCATCAACCTAAGACTGATTATTTACTTTGTCTTCTGTTGCTTTTGGCACTCTCTTATTTTTCTCATACTACAATATGTTCCAGGATCGACTAGTATGTAACCTGTCCCTATCGTAAATTTAATCATTTCTGCAAAGAACCCTGGTTTCTTTTATTAGAGATTAGTATGAGAAATCAAGATCTGGGCATTAGGCATCATCTTTGCTAATTGGGTCTCATAGCTTTTTGGTCCTCTCAGCTGTCAGAACAAGAAGATATAGCTGTGTCTACTAATCCATGAATGTGCACATATCTATAAATATTTCTCTATGTAATCATCTGCTAAATAGGCATTCATTTTGATGTCTCCCATTTTAATCCATTAACATAGGGACCATTATACCTTCCTCCTCTTGCTTACTTTTAAATTACCAAAAATGAGATGCCTGATGACCACCACCTGCCATTCATTTACATAATTGTTCAATTCCAGTATACATGTATGGAAGTATCTGACTTGTTAACCTATACCTGGGTGGGGACATTTTATCAACTATAGTACAGTACTTACGGGCAGTTCATTTTAGTTTAGTCTTATAGATTCTGCTTATTTCCAAAGTTATTTTATCAATATCCTTTCCCTTTCACTTCTTTCAGTGAGATAATTTCATTCATTTGTAATAAAGTTAGAGCTCTTTCTTCTAATATACATTTTTTCCTGGAATCTCCCAACTACTTAAATGCATGTTTTTCTTTTTAATTTGCATACATTAAGGTTCATTCTTTTTGCTTTTAAGTCCATAAGTTTTGACAAGTGCCCAATTATCTGTATTATACAGCATACTATTATGCAGCATCATAGAGAATAGCTTTGCCATGCCCTAAAAAATAACAAATCTGTTCTTCACCTATATAATTCTCCCTAACTCTCCCCCAAGTTCCTAGCAACCACTTAATTTTTACTTTGGCTGTACATTTGCCTTTTAGAGAAAGTAATAGAGTTTGAAACATGTAGTATGTAAACTTCTCAGACTGGATTTTTTTCAGTTAGCATTAAAGGTTCATTCATATTTTTATATAGTTTGATAGTTCATTTTTTTTAAAATCACAGAATAATACTCTATTGTGTGGATGTACCTCAGTTTATTTATCCAGTCACCTATTGAATGAGATATTGGCTGCTTCTAGTTTTTGGCAATTATGAATAAGGCTGATAAAATATACATCCCCACACATCTTTTATGTTGACACTATTTCAAATCAGATTGGTAAATGGAGTAAATACTTATGATGGTAATTTCTGGATCACTTAAGACTAAGTCTAGCTTTGTAAGAAACTGTCAAACTGCATTGCAAAGTAACTGGACCATTTTAAATTCCCACTAACAAGGAATGTGTTTTCCTATTGCTCCTCATATTTGCCAAATTTGGTATTTTCAGTTTTTAAAAATTTTTTCCAGTATAATATGTCTGTAATGGTATATCATTGTTTTAATTTGTAACTCCCTAATGGTAACAACATTGAGGGTCTTTTTATGAGGTGGTCAGGTATTGAGCTACATTTGAAGAAATCGATCATCCCTTTTATGAAATCATTTTAGAGTATTTTATGTCCTGAATGCATGTGTTAAACAAATCTCCTCAGAGGAGATGTACTCAGTCAATGCACTGTTTCTATCTGTGCTCCTGCAGAAAATTGGATATAGGTAAGATCTTGCTTGCAAAGACTGTGTGTGATGGTAAGGCTCTTGAGGAAATGGGTTACCAAGTATAGTATCCTTTTAGAGGTGAAGGTCAATTGTACCAGAAAGCCAGCTGAAATAGGCTTTGAATAGATAATATTAGCTAAATCTATAATAGCAAAACCACTTACTAGTTGCTGCTAATTAAGATTAGATAATAATCCAATATTGTTAATTTAAATAATATTGGATATGGCTGACATAATGGGTGGAACCATAAAGAATTTAAGGTTACAGTAATCCATTATGAGACATCATTCATTCTTTACAAGTTTAACAATCAGTCAAATTGGACTTTTCAATGGAAAAGCTGTGGGGAAAATCACCCCTTCTTTAATTTTTATTAATTTTTATTGTTTTATGAGCATTTTTAATTGTGTTTTTTGAAGGTACATAGATCACAAAAAATGTAACATTAAAAAATGTAAGAGGTTCCCACATACCCAACACCCTACCTCCCACTCCTCCCACATCAAGAACCTCTTTCATCATTGTGGCACATCCATTGCATTTGGTGAATACATCTTGGAGCACTGTTGCACCATACGGATTATAGTTCACATTGTAGTTCACACTCTCCCCCAGTACATTCTGTGGGTTATGGCAGGATATACAATGTCCAGCATCTGCCCCTGCAATATCATTGAGGACAACTCCAAGTCCTGAAAATGCTCCCACATCACATCTCTTCTTCCCTCTCCCTGTCCTCAGCAACTACCATGGCCACTTTCTCCACATCAGTGTTACAGTTTCTTCCATTACTAGTCATAGTTCTATAGTAGAATACCAGTAAGTCCACTCTAAACCATATTTTATTCCTCTATCTGGGGATGTAATTAGAAAAATGACCTTGAATAAAAGAGGGAAACAATACAGACAAATGAGTTTATATGACTAAGAGTCTTCAAGAAAGAGTCAAGAAGTCATCAGAGGGGTCGTGCTTATGCTCACCTCAGCAGTATCCCAGAGAAAGCCAAAGTAGATACGACCCCAGGTACTGGTGCTCCTGAAGACTACAGAGACACACAGGTTCTATGGTCACGGCAGATGACTCTGGAGTTCAGTGCCCTGACAGTGGGCCCCACTTTGGAATTTGCGTTCCTGAGTGTGATGAAGTTGGACTCAGATGTGTACTTTCTACACATGTCTTTTCTGTCACTTATACTAAACCTGTGGTTGGTGCTGGGTTGGTATATTCCCAGGAGACTTGAATCTCTGGACTGGACATGTGCCAGCTGGGTCCTGAGCCTCAGCAGAGTTGCAACTCCTACTCTCCCGTTCATTGGACTCACCCAGGTCAGCTAACAGGGAGGTGAAGATGTCTACCACTCCAAGCAGGAGAATCACATCCATCAACCATGTGGGATCTAAGCCCCTTCTTGATATAGAGGTAGAGTGGACATCACCATCCCAGGATCACCCCTTCTTTAAGTAATAAGCTTCAATCCTTAAAAGGTTTTGGTTTTTACTGTTTTGGTTTTTCTTACATTGACCTATAGTAACTATTTTAACTCAGGAGAGGATGATGGTCAGTGAGGTCCCATTTTTCAAACCCATTCATAAGTGTCAAATAATTAATTTAATTTTAATTATTATACATCAGGTTACATCATTCATGCCCACCATGGAATATTTTAGAGCAATGAGTGTCATAACTGTAGGGAATTTAGGCAAGACAGTAATTCCTGTGGTTAAGGCATGGAATATATTTTTGCCTTTTCTTTTATATTCAGTAACTCCCTAATTTTATAAGAGTTCCCTTGTTTTAATTTAGTGAGGTTCCCAGGTATAACTGTAGTTAGAGCTTCAGTATTAAGTTCATGACATTTTTCCAATTACTACATTTAGGCAAATGTTGATATTAATTCAGAACCTATGTTCCAGAGGTGCAAAATTTTACCTACCTTATCTTTTGTTTAATACTTTTTAAAAATAAATTTTGGACTTGCATTTGGATTAAATTGTGAATCTCTGTTATAGTTTTTGTTTCCTCCACCTCTATCCAGGTATTTCCCTCCCTCCCTCCCTTCCTCCCTTCCTCCCTTCCTCCCTCCCTTCCTTCCTTCCTTTTTGTTCTTGAGCTAGATATACTTGGAGGGAAGTTTTCTGTGTCTTTGCCATACTTATAAATTTATAAATTTTTAGATCAAGGAGTTTTTGTTGAAAAAGACAAGCTTTTTCTAAATTTATATGGAAATTCAAAGGAACAATAATCACTGGCATAGTTTTGAAAAATAAGGAATTTGGTGGGCTCTTATTGCTTGATTTCCAGACTTTCTATAATGCTTTTTGTAAATAAAACAGTGTGCTATGAGGGAAAGGATAGAGAGATATGTCAATGTAATAAAAGCATAGATCTGGAAAAAAAAACTACTTATATGGTAAGATGATTTTCATCAAAGTTGCAAAGGCAATTAAATAGAAAAAGATACTCTTTTCACAAGTGATACAGGAATTATTGGGCATTAATGTAAGAAAATATTGTCTTGAATCTTATTCCAAAATTAACTCAGAATTGAATATAGACCTAAATATAAAATCTAAAACTCTACATATTCTTAAAAAAAACAGCTGTATGATTGTTCTGGCTTTGGGTTATGGTATATATGACACAAAAAGAATGATTTATAAAATTAAAAATCATATATTTGACTTATCAAAATTCAAGGCTCTTGCTATTCAAAAGAAACTAAGAAAATTAAAATATAAACTGAAAATTAAGTGAAATTATTTTTGAAACATAACTGATAATGAAATTCTGTCCATAATATATAAGAAACTCTCAAAATTAAATGGAAGTACACAAGTAACTCAAAGTAATGCACAAAAACTTTGAACAGACAGTTCACACCCTACAATCCTAAAATGACAAACACATGAAAATGCATAGAACATCACTAATTATTGATAAAATTTTAAATCCCAATAATTATAAAATACCACTTAAAACCTATTAAATATATGTGTATATTTGTTTATATATTATGTATTCTAAAATGTACACATCAATTTTGTATTATGGTATTAAATATATTCATGCAATGGAATGCCACTTTGCATTATAAAAGACTGTTTCCACCCAACTATATGGTTAAATCTCAAAGTATTGAATTAAGTTAAGGCTCAAAGGTACATAGTTCATGATTCCTTTTATATAACATACAGGAAAAAAATTGTAGGGAAAGAAAACAGGTCACTGGCTACCAGTGGAAGAACATGGAAAAGGGATTGACTACAAAGGGATACAGAGAAGTTTGGGGGGTGATAGAACTGTTCTAATTCATTTGTCAGTAGTGATATTGCTGTATGAGTTTGTTGAAACTCAAAGGACTGTACCATAAAAAGATTAAATGTTTCTGTGTATTTCCTCTATAAAGAATTATGCAATGAAAATGCTAAGCATTATAATTAAAAACCTGACTTCAAACCTACAATAAAGTACATTTTGCTGAGAAAAGATAACTTTCTGTGGAATATAGTGCACAAACTCTCAATTTTAGAGAACTTCAGTTCACATATGTTGTAAATGGAAATGCTGGTTGTTATTTCAGTTACTAATAACCCAATTTTACATTTGACATAAAACCTTTGTTAAGCAGTAATAAAATAATTATAATTAATCATTGACCTTTTCAATTTTGGAGTCACTGACAAATATATAAAGTGCCAAGAAGCAATAAAATATTTTTGTAAGTGCCTTGTTCAATATTGTTCATTTCTTTAAATTCATATTTTACTTTGCTATTTCTGATCAAGTTAGAATAAAATAGAAAAAGGTTATTTTTGCTAGGTTTTTACATTTTTAGCAATAGAAATGCTCTTTAATCATTAGTTTAAAAGGTTTAACAACAATGCATGGTATAAACGGTAGGGCAAGGTGCGACAGTCCTGTGTGATGTTATGTATGTTTCTTTTGTAAGTTCACAACTATTACTGTATACTTACTGTATCTGTATGTTTATGTATGAGTGATATATTTCAATAAATTTTTAAAAATGAAATAATAAAAAAAAAGATTATTATTTTCCCTTTGTCAACTATATCTTATAATATATTAGCTGTTTACACATGGCCTATATATAATATATATGTATATATTATATAACATTCATCTTTATTATGTATAAGTCAATTCCTGTTATTTACTGTGCTAATGTTCTTTTAAGTCTCCATGAACACTGAATTAGTGAATATTAATTCATGGAAATTAAGTGGAAATTAATGGAAATTGAACTTTAGTTTTCCTATGAGCCTCTGGTCACAAAATTTTCATTAACCAATTAATACATGACATTGTTTTATATATGTTTCTGATTAAAGAAACCATATTTAAAACATATATATATATATATATATATACACACACACTTCTGATTCATTAACATTGAACTCACAGCCAAAAACACTATACTTCCAGCTTCATAAAAATTTATTTAACACATATTATCTCTGTAAGACACATAATAGCCTTTTTGCATTTAGGAACACTAGACAGAATATCAACACTATGCTTGGAGCCATTTTTTTTTAATTTTTTTATTCATTTTTTAAAAATATTACATTAAAAAAATATGAGGTTGCATTCAACCCCACCGCCCTTGGGGCCATTTTTTAACAGTAAAATCACCAATAGAAAGTACAAACTTGAAAAAAATGCACTAAATATACATGAAAAGGAGACATTTACAATAAAAAATGAGCAATCTAATAAAGCAATGTAAATTATCCTCTGAAATATTTTTTAATATCTTAAAAAAAGAAAGATGGTTAATTTTAAATTATTTTGGTCAAGAAGACATTTTTGAAGTGAGATCATCATAATTTGATCATATTATTTTACTTATTTAAACTGATCCCTTAAGCCTTTCCTTTGAAATTCAGAAGAATATAAATACATTTTAAAAAATCCAATGTCATTTTTAGCAAAAATAATAACTTACTTCAGTTTACTTCAATTGTCTAAAATGCTCAAAATATTATTAGGCATAACATTGAGAATTTAAATCAATCTTTAAAGTACTAAACTTTTGAGATCTGCAAAATAAACTTTGTCTCAAAACGTAGTGCTGATAGGCATTTTCCAACTAAATGAAGTTCAATTTTAGCAATGAACACCATATACAACATAATAGCAGTAGATAATTTGGCATCACCAAATCTTGTTTTTAGGAGATGCGTTAGGGAATAAATATTCATTTTTAAGTAAACTCTATGCAACTTATTTCATTACATGTTTTGTATATCCCACTTAAATATCTATAGTAACTGAAATAAGTTATTAACGAATGCATGCTTTGAAAGAGCAAAAAAGACTATCATTGTTTTTTTAGTTGGATTATGACACTATACATGCCCTCAAATATATTTTTGTCTGTACTAGTCAAAGTTTTAGTATTTACTTAAGTGGATGGTACAACTAAAAATATGATCACAATGCTAAAAGACTTTGCATTATTACTGCTTCAATACAGTCATGAACTTTAAGCAAACAAAAGATTATAATTTTAAGTATACATTTCATTTTGAAATTTTAATATATTTTAATTTAAAAAAATATTCTATATCATTGTGTAATAGGTAGTTAACTTCAAAAGGGCATAATAAAAGAAATGTTTTCCTTTGTCTTATTTATTTTTGAAAATGTTGCATAATAAAATGGCATCAAACACTATAACATAAAAAAATATGAATTAAAATAATTAGCTATATTTTCCAACAGCCCATCCAAATATTAACACCTTTTATTCATTTTATTAATATATATTTGTTATCATTCATGAGAGAAAATTTTCATATTTTTCCTGTTAACAACAGATCATCTTCCACTACAGGATTCACTGTGATACACTGTTCATGCTTGTTACAATCCTTTCAAAGTGGACATTCAGTCATTCTCATATTCAACACAGAGTTTTGCTGTCATCACCTCAGTCAACTTTAGAATGTTTTCATTACCTGAAAGGAAAGAGCCCTTATACTCTTATATCCCCCTATTGTTGTCCCTTAGTATTGAATTAATATCATTTATAAAATTTATTTTTAATTCATTTTTTTAATATTACATTAAAAAAATATGAGGTCCCCAAGTACCCCCCACCCCCCTCACCCCACTACTCCCCCCATAGCAACATTCTCCTCCATCATCATGACACATTCATTGCATTTGGTGAATACATCTCTGAGCATCGCTGCACCTCATGGTCAATGGTCCACATCGTAGCCCACACTCTCCCACGTTCCATCCAGCGGGCCATGGGAGGACCTACAATGTCCGGTAATTGTTCCTGCAGCACCACCCAGGATTACTCCAAGTCCCAAAAACGCCTCCACATCTCATCTCTTCCTCCCATTCCCCACACCCAGCAGCCACCATGGCCACTTTTTCCACACCAATGCCACATTTTCTTCGATTACTAAC
This sequence comes from Dasypus novemcinctus, assembly GCF_030445035.2. Classification (NCBI taxonomy): domain Eukaryota; kingdom Metazoa; phylum Chordata; class Mammalia; order Cingulata; family Dasypodidae; genus Dasypus; species Dasypus novemcinctus. The sequence continues at coordinate 58,955,798 of NC_080673.1, forward strand.
CACAATAGTTATTGAATAAAATTTCAGTAAGTCCACTCTAATCCATATTCTATTCCTCCATCCTGTGGACCTTGGATTGGTTGTGTCCATTCCACATCTATGTCAAGAGGGGACTTAGATTCCACATGGATGCTGGATGCAATCCTCCTGCCTTCAGTTGTAGGCACCCTTGGCTCCATGGTGTGGTGGTTGACATTCTTCAACTCCATGTTAGCTGAGTGTGGTAAGTCCAATAAACCAGAGTGTAGGAGCTGAATCTGTTGAGGCTCAGGGCCTGGCTATCATATGGTCAGTCCAGAGATTCAGATCCCCTGGGTAGATCTTAAACCCCAGCACCAATTACAATTCTGGTAAAGTAACAGGAAAGGCTTGTGAAAAGAGATCACACCTGAGTCCAGCTCCTTCACACAGAAACACCAACTCCAAAGAAGGGCCAACTGACATGGCAGTGAACTCCATCTGCCATGACCGTAGAACCTGTGGGTCTCTGTAGCCCTCAGAAGAACCAATACCTGGGGTTGTATCTACTTTATCTGTCCTATCATTGCTGTAAACTATTACAATATTCCTGTTAACTATGATCCATAAGTTACATTAGATGTGCTTTTCCCATGTTTCATCATATTCTTAGCATTTTTTAAAAGTAGAACATCCTTATATTTATACTATTAACTACAATATCCATCCATCACAAAACCACTGTGTTATACAGTCCCCAGTTTATTTTCTAATTTCCTTTCAATTGACATTTACATCACAGGCTGCCCCTTTGAGCCACAATCACATTTATAAATCAGCAGTGTTAATTATACTCACTGTAATGTGTTACTATCAATTCTATTCGTGTCCACACTTTTAAATTAAACCTTATTAATAATGCTACATACACTAACCATCAGCTTCCATTCTCAACCTACCTTCTATTTCCTAGTAAGCTGCACTCTAGAGTTTATCTGTGTAAGTTTATTCATCATATTTTGTTCATTTTGCCCTTTTATATCAGGCTTATTTCATTCAATATAATATCCTCTAGGTTCATCGATGTTGTCATATGCATCTGATTTCATTTCTTCTTACAGCTGCATAGCATTTCATTGTATGAGAGTCATAAATTACAGCTCAAATTCTTTATTGAAAAAAGTGTTTAAACATTATTCCAAAGAGTCAGTTTCTTTTGCTTTATTTTAGTTTCACTGTTTTGAATCAAACTGTAAAGAAAGAATTTTTATTTATATATCATTATTACTCATTTCTCCCTAGTCAAGAAGTTGAAATGGATCTATATTTTAGTAATGGTTATCAATATAAATAATATCTTAAAATTAACCTTCAATTAAAATTTTTGATCAAAGCTCTGAAAGTACTTTATGTGATCCTGAAACTGTAGTTCCATATTATAAGGATTCATAGATGATAATGATGGATATTTATCATGAAAACATTACAAATAATTTCATCATGATCATCTGACCCATGATGGAAAAGTGCTAGGATACAAATACCCTCCATTAAAAGCTCAAGTAATTTCTAAGTCAAGAAGATTTGTCAAAAACTGAATCAAATTTGCATTCCTTAGATCTTCTTCACTTTCTGGGATGTAAAGAGTTAAGCTTTTTAAATTCTTAATTAGTGTAGTAATGATTAAGGGTGTGTGATTCTACATAGAAAAAGCAAAGAGATAGAGTGAAATTCTCCACACTTGGTATTATCCAATGGAGTGGTGTTTCAGGGCCAGGGTTTCAAGAAAAGATGGGCTTCTTTTGATTCCAGTTGAGGGACACTGTGAATCTTTCTTCTCTTGATGTAAGAAATGGTGTAGCAGTTTGATATCATTGATGAATTCCAAAAAGAAATATTGGATTATGTTTGTAAACTGATCTTTTCCTCTGAGCATATTAGATTATATTGGAGTCATAGGTTTCCCTGATTAAGTAATCATGTAAACCTCTTGTGCCAGTAGGGCCTTTGGTGGGTGGGGACTCAAAAGGTATGGCAAAGGACAGAGCTGAAGGCTTTTAATACTGAATTTTTGATGTTGGAGAGAGAGCCATTTGCCTGATAATCCACAGCTGAACTTGTGGAGAGAGGCAAAGCCTAGAGAGCCTCATAGTCTATAGCTGACCTTGTGGAGAAAACAGAGGAGTTGAGCCCAGAGGAACCAAGGAAGCTTGAATCCTCACAGACATTGGCAGCCATCTTGCTCCAACATGTGAAAATAGACTTTGGTGAGGGAAGTAAGGCTTTATGGCCTGGTATCTGTAAGCTCCTTCCTCAAATAAATATCCTTTATAAAAACCAACCAATTTCTGGTATTTTGCCTCAGCAACCCTTTGGCTGATTAATAACCCTTTGACCTACACAGCTGCTTAATTCCTGTTTACTTTGGAGTGCCAGTCATTTGCAGGAATTGCCCATGAATTCCAGTTGTGATGCATCTGAAGACCCAAATCTTCTGGTATAGGAGAAGGTGACAGCCTCCTCTCCTTAGCACCTCTGGCAGGGGGTAGTGAACTGCAGCTGGGATAACATTTGTTGTGTCCAGAAGTTCCAGGGTCATTTTTGGCAATTATGCTCTTGGCATAATTAATGCTTTTTCCTTATTTAAGTAATTAAAGAAAAGTGCAAATAGTGCAATGCAACACATAGAGCCCCTTCCTATTATTAACTGTTAAATTTTAGTTTAATAAACAAAGTAATAGAGTTCCAGTTTTATCCCCACTACAACTAAGATATGCAAGTAAACTAGACACTTTATTTTCTGTAATAGATTTGATCTACTTGATGATACAGTCACTGCCATGATTTGTAGAGGCCAAAAAAGACAAAAAAATTTAGTCCTTATCTGGGTTTAAATATTATTTTGATATAATAATATATTCTATTTAGGTTTAAATCATTATATCTGTGATGTGTAACACAGTTTTTCAGGACCCTCTTCTCCTCTAAAATGGCATCTAGATATAGGAAAGGGGCTTATGAAAGCACCTGACTTTGGAAGGAAAGGAAAAGTCTGGATTTATGCTTGTCCTTGAGTGCGCACTGCCTAGCAAACTGAGCTATAGTTGGTGGGGTAATGTCCCCTGACATCTGGCTATAATCTTCAGCGAATTCTTATTAAAGAAAGCCACAGTAGGGGGTGAAGTTGTCTAGTTTTTTCCTGTTTCATTTGGAGTTGAATCTGAATCTCATGGCACACACTGGGGCATCACATATTTCTTAGAAAGCATGTTCTCTATCTTCTATTTTTATTTAGGCTTTCATTCTGCTTCTTTGCCATTTTAAGGCAATATCAATTGACAGTAGGTCAATTGGCTCTCCATGTACTACCTGTACCATGTAAGAACTTAGCCGTAACAGAGAGAATTAACAGGTCCTCTATCTGCCTGGTCAAACTAACTATACTAGAACTGCCACTGGCCTACATGACCTGACATTTCTTATCAGAAACCCATGTTAGGAGAAGGCCAAGAAACCCTTAGTACTCTCTATTACCAATGGTATACAACTTCACTTCTGGGGAATCAAATCTTCAAGGTAGATACACTGGTTTCTTATTGCTCTTTTCATTCTACATGCAAATCAAGGTTTAAAGGTTCAAATCTCATCTTCTTTCTTGTTGAGAAATAACTTGGCATTGCATCTTCTTCCTTTCCCTGTTTCCCCCTATTCTCTATCATATTTCCATAATTATTAGACCATTTTCCCCAAAGACTTTCCATGAATTTCTAGTCTTCTCATAGGTACTTAATACATAAAGAAAAAAATATTAGCAATATGATTACATTTCCTTTAATGGAATAGTTCAACTCAAGTTTTTTTTAATCAAAAATTTTTATCGTCTTTGTTTAAAAGATACATAAATCACACAAAATGTCACATTAAAAATATAAGCAGTTTCCTTATACCCCACTACCCACCCACCCCACACTCCTCCCATATCAACAATCTCTTTCATCAGTGTGGCACATTCATTACATTTGGTGAATACATTTTGGAGCACTGCTACATTGTATGATTATAGTTTACACTGTCCCCCAGTTCATTCAGTGGGTTATGGCAGGATATATAATGTCCTATATCTGTCCCTGCAATATCACTCAGGACAGTACCAAGTCCAGAAAATGCCTCCATATCACACTTCTTTTTCCCTCTCCCTGCCCTCAGCAAATCCCGTGGCCACTGTCTCTACATCAATGATAAAATTTCTTCCATTGCTAGAGTCACAATAGTTTTATGGTAGAATACCATTAAGTCTACTCTAATCCATATTTTATGCCTCCATTCGGAAGATCCTGGGATAGCAATGTTCATTCCACCTCTAAATTGAGAGGGGGCTTAGATCTCAATTGCTGATGGATGGGATTCTCCTACTTGCAGTTGTAGACTCTCTTGGTTCCCTGGTGTGGTGGTTGATCATCCTCACCTCCTTGTTAGCTAATCTAGGTAAGTCCAGTGAAATGCAGAGTAGGTGTTGCACCTCTCTTGAAACTCGGAGCCCATCTGGCTCATGGACACCCAGAGATTCAGTATACTGAGCATACAGCATCCCCAGCACAAATTCCAAAGAAGGGCCTACTAGAAAGGCACCAAACTCCACAGCCATCTGCCATAACCATAGAACCCATGTGTCTCCATAGCCCTCAGGAGCACTAATACTTGGGGTTGTATCTACTTTGCCTGTTTCTGAGATCCTGCTGAGATGTGCATAAGCGCAACCCCTCTGATGACCTCCTGACTCACTTTGAAGTCTGAGCCATATAAACTTATTTGTCTTTACTATTGCCCCTTTTCATTCAAGGTCTTTTCCTAGTTGCATCATCAGCTGTTAATTGGTAGTAATCCCTCAGTCCCAGAGATGCTCATCCCCAGGAGTCATGTCCCATGCTGGGAGGAAGGTATTTTGTTTTTACTTTTTATTTTTAAAGAAGCTTTAGATTATATAAATGTTACATTAAAAATATAGGGGATTCCAATATACCCCACCACTCCCACTTTCACAGTTTCCACATTAATAACATCTTTCATTAGTGTGGTACATCTGTTAGAATTGATGAAAACATATTGAATCATTGTATAAACCAAAGACTGTAGTTTGCCCTGAATAATTTTTATAGGTTTTGAAAAAATGTATAATGGCCTGTATCTGTCATGGCAATGGCATGCAGGACAATTCCAATACCCCCCAAATGCCCCCATGTTACACCTATTCTTTCCCTTTCCCTCCTCTCAGAACCTCTGGTGGTCACTGCCTTTATATCTATGATACAACTTCTTCCATGGCTAGAATCATCATAAATCTACTATAGTCCATAAGTGCTTTCCCAGCTTATGTTTGTTCATTCTCTAGTCTTGGGGATTTGGGGATAGTAGTGCCCACCCTGCCTCTGATTGAGAGAGCACTTCGATATTATAGCCAGATGGATGGAAATGTATTGTTTGTAGTTGCAGACACTCTCAATTTCCTGGGATGGGTGTTGTCTATTATCATCCTTCTATTAGTTGTCCTGGATAGGAAAACTTTGAGAAAATCCAGGCTCACATACTCATTTTAAGCTATGAAGAAATAAGGACCTAAAATGTTAACTTTCTCAGAGAAAAAAGAATTGATATAAAAAACCATGGCTTCTTGACTACGTATAATATAAACTTTCCTGACCCTCAAAAAGTCTAGAATCTTTATGATTATATATAGCCCAAGGTAAACTATGAGAGTAAATTTTAGAAAACATTTGTATGTGAATTTTCAACTAAATACATTAACTATAGAGGTAATTACCCTTAACTTTGTTATAGCCAAGTACAAGGAACATAATTTAAAAAAAAATTCACAGACGATTACATGCAATACTGGATCATGCAGAGAATGGGAAAATGGAACATTTAAGGAACCCATTTCCCCCTGTTGAAAAATCGAAACTCAAATGCCTTCTCTGGTGTGATGGGCATGAATGTTTACCACCACATTAATAAAGTAAATGATGAAAATTATGGTAGCACAGAGGCGAAAACTTTAGCATTAAAATACTACAATTCTGAAAAGAATATAGAACTAATGAACAATACTTGTTTATTTACACTATATTTAGAATCTTGTGATGTATCCATATTTCTATATTTGAAAAAAAATGCCTGTAATAATTTTTCATATACATTTTTAAGTTCTGATAATATTAAAAGTAAAAATGCATACTCTACATTTTCACTGGTTGGAATGATTCTTGTTTCGCTGTTAATCATATTCATAATTCTATTATTACTATTAAGATCTGTTTAAATCCATAATTGTCTCATTTGAGCTCAGCATGGTTGCCAATTGAAAGCTTCTTAAAGGTGCCCATACTGCTTTAGAGCATAATAAGCTGTTTACCATCTTGTGATAACATGATGAGACCCTCACTTGAGCCTAGAATGATTGCATCTTAGCACAGTTTGAAGGCTATATTCATATTTCATATTTCATGCCTTGAACAGAAGAAAAAAATTAAGACAACAATTGAAATTGATATCATTTCAGATCCCAAACCACAGGTGTTCTATGTTCCTTAAATACAAACTGCAAACTGAAAGTTTCTTTCCTGTGGATAAAAAATGATGCAATTATGAATTGCCTTTCATTAGGAATTCACAGTTATTCAGGATGATATACAATCAATTTTTTAAAATTCTGTTTTGTCTAATGTAATTATTGGTTATTCAGTAAAGTATATTTTAAAGGTTATCAGCATATTTTAAATGAACTCTTTTCATGGAATTTCAAAGTAAATATACTTTTAAAACAAATACAGTTAACTGTAAGAGTGGTAAAAGAATAAAAGTAAAGCAAATATATACATATGTAACTAACATATATCACTTGATAATACAATTAATCTATATTACAAAGTGATTCTAATTTAAATCTAGAATATAATTTCTGAGTCAATAGTTATTTTAAAATACATTTTACTTAAACATAGAAAACTTTGTTTTTTATAAAATTATTTTTCAGATGATGGAAAAGATGGACAATGTGAATAAGACAGTACTTTATCTTCACTTGGTTGACACTTATCCCTAATTTTGTAGTTGGCTTATATGTCTCATATGAATACTTTCCCAGAATAACAATATGTAAGAGAACTGAATGATGTTACTTTAATCCAGGATGTAGCAGTTTGACATTATTTATGAAGTTCAAAAATAGATACTGGATTATGTCTCTAAATTGGTCTCTTCCTCTGGGCATATTAGATTCTATTGAATTCAGAGGTTTCACTTATAATTGATTAAGTAATGATTAAGGGTTTGATTGGGCCACATCAGTAGAAACTGGAAAACAGAGAAGGGAGGTTGGAGTTTTTAATGTTGGATCCCTGAGAAGTAAATATATAGAGAAGCAGATGCATGAGGAAAGAGAGACAGCTCCATTGGACATGGCAGAGAATCCAGGAAGAGAGATGACCCTTTCACGTGATAGTTTACAGCTGGTGTTTTGGAGTGAGCAGAACAACTGAGTCCAGGGAGAAATGAGTCCTGGGAGAGAGACTTATCCCAGTCTACAGCTGATATTGCAAGAAGATGGGGCCACAGAGTCTTAAGAGGAAAAGGGAAGCTGAATCCTTTCAGGCATCAGCAGCCATCATGCCCCAACACGTGACAATAGACTCTGGTGAGGGAAATAAAGTATGCTTTATGGCCTGGTAACTGTAAGCATCTACCCCAAATAATACCCTTTATAAAAGCCAAAAGATTTCTGGTATTTTGCATCAGCACCCTTCTTGGTTGACTAATACACAGGACTACGTAAAGAAGTCATATAAAGGAAAATACAGAGTTCATGACTTAATACAATCCTTCTAAAGCATTAAAATTTTAAGTACATAAAATATCTACTTAGACAAATTTCTCTTTATCTCGACGTTAGAGATGACATAAAGCAATGAATCAATAAAGAAGGTAAAAATCAGCTGAGAAGACAATAACCGAAAGGACTATATTTTGATGATATGTACTTATAAGTCTCATACAAACACACAAAAAATAAAAGCCCTTTCTGAATATGTTCTTTGCTGTATAGTTTCAAAATGTTGCATCCATTAACTTATTATATCAAAAGAATTTGAACTTCTTTTAAAATATAAATATGTGTGACATGTCCACTAAGCTCAATATCAACTATATACTGCATACCACATCTCTTTATTCTTATTTACTTTATATTATATTTATGTCTACATTTTCATACCTCATAATTACTCCCTCCTACTCCCAACCCATTCAGGATTTGCTATATAAAAGTATATTTTTTTGTGTTTGCAAGAGAGGTAAAGATTCAAGAGAATCTTTTTATATTTAGAAATGTAATAGTTATGGTTTCAACCTGCAAATAATCAACTAATATTTATGAAACATGTACAAATAGCAAAGGGATATATTTTTTAAACAAATCAATTTTATTGTTTTACACTAATAATGCATAAATGGTAATCAGTATAGTCACATATTTGTGCATTCACCACCCCAATCATTCCTAGAGCATTTTCATTATTCCAATAATAAGAATAAACAAATAACAATGAAACAAACAAAACTCATAATCTCAATCTCTCTATGCCTCACCTGCCATGCATAGCTGTTATTCTTTTTCTTTCTAGCTACTAAATTTGTATTTATATTTTGTACAATCATATATGCAATAGCTCCCATATTTGTGCTTTCCATGAGGTTTTACTAATACAGTTCCATGTTGCAGATTATAGATTTCCTTCTAGTAATATACATGACCTTAGACATTCCCCTTCAACCACTGTCATATCCATACAATAACACTGCTAGTTACAAACCCCATGTATTAGTCAGGGTTCTTTTGGGAAGTCAACAGGTGATATCTCTAAATAGCATGAGATTTATAAGATTCTCTCACATGACCATGGGGATGTACAAGTCCAGGTTCTGCAGGGAGGTTTCAAACCAGGGGCTCTGATTAAAGTCCAATGAAGGTCCTTGATGAGATTCAAGGAGACATTGACTGTCTAAAGACAGACAAGTTGGGAAATTCTCTCTGAATGCTGAACTCACCTTCCCTTTTAAGGTATCCAACTGGTTGGATAAAGCATCACTCATTGCTGAAGACAATCTCCCAGGTTGGTTAGATGTAATCAGCCATCTCTGCAGTAAAGTTACTGAAAACTACAGCCCATAATTGTCCTTGTATTACAATTAGCCCAGTGCTTGCTTGATCAAACAACTGAGCATAAGTACCTGGCCAAGTTTACTCATTAGCCTAACCATCACACCCCATGATATGTTTTAACCATTTTTTATTCATTTCCAAAAATTTACCAACAACTTTAAGTCTGCACAGTTAAACCCTTAGCTTTCCTTTCTCTATCCTCCTTCTCTTTTCTGATAACCTATAATCTAATAATTAATTCCATGAATTTACACAATATATTTAGTTTATAATAGCACAATCATGCAGTATTTGTCTTTTTGTTTCTAGCCTGCTTCACTCAACATGTCTTCCAGGTTCATCGATGTTTCCATATGCTTCATGACTTCATTTCTTCTTAGAGCTGTATAATATTCCATTCTATGTATATACCACCATTTATTTATCCATTCATCAGTTGATGGATGTTTCCAACTTTTGGCAATTGTGAATAATGCCCTTACGAATGGCTCTGTGCAGATGTCTGTTCATTTCTTTGCTTTCAATTCTGTGTATGTACCTAGCAATGGTATTGCCAGGTTACACAGCAAGTCTACATTCAGCTTCCAAAGAGATATATTTTGAAACTAATTTAGAATTTAAAATTCCTGAGGGTTCCTCCTGTTTAAATGGAAGACATACTTTCACACATTTTACTAGAAAATGTTTAAGTCAAATGGTGGGTTAACTATTTATAATTTTGTTTTTCTATCAAAATGTTGCCGTTAATTTACATGCATATTTGTGGCATCTTCGAAAAGCATTGAACCAGATCATGTATATTTTCCTATCAAAGTATACTTTATACACTTTTAAAATTCCTTTATCAACTCAAAAAACACTTATGTTGGTCTTCATTTCAGATACCATTTTGATTAAGTAGAAATTTGGTATTCATACCGCAAATAAATAACGTGTACTATAACTTAAAATACAAGGAAAATAAAATGCTTAGTTAACATTATATTTTCAATATAAATCAGTAGTAAACAAAGAGAAACATTTTGCTCTGGAATGGGTGACTATATTTTAATTGAGCATTTTTCATTTTTTCTTCCACTGAAATCTGTTAACACCATAAAACAAACATACCTACAATCAATTCTGAAAACAACCCTACCTCTGACAACCCCATTAATATGCTCCATGCACAAAGAGCTTGTCTAAAAATATAGTTTCAACTTTTCTAGGATAGAAATTAAAAACCAAACAAATATTTTATTATTTTTTAAACGTTTTCAGACATAAGCCTTATTTAATTAATAAATAGGCCATATATAGCAAACATTTTAAATAGCCTCAATCTCCTTATTCCAAAACCTTGCATGCAGACTTTGTTATTGTGATTTTTCATTAGACAATCACTTACATGAATAGTATTTAAAATAAAATATATTTCTCATCAAAATATTTCAGACTCAAAAATTTGAGGCTAATTTATCACGTATGTCAAAATTAATTTATATTTTTAAAAGGTGCTTATGCAAAACTTTGAATAGAGATATTTTCCAAGTGGCATTATAAATAAAATAAGATCGTTTTAAACTGCATGCCATATTATGCAATTTAATGTTAATTTCAATCCACAGTTAGTGTGAGCTGTCTTAATGTATTGCATACAGGATTAGACCTTATACCACACGCCAGATGTAAAATAGCAGTTTTCCTCAATAAATCACAGTTTATATGCACATTTTATTTCCTGATTAATGGAGAATGAAAATTACTATGCATAATTTCTGCATAATATTTGCAATTGTATTAGTAAGATTTGGCTTAATTTAATTCCATTTTATGACTAAAAATAAAATATAATTCAGTTATACCATAGCAATAAATAAAACTACAGGTATCAAAAAGTGATTTTAAAAGGAATAGAATTATATAATTTCATACTGAATTGTAGCTAACATGGTGAGATCTATATTTATATTGAGACATAAATTCCTTTTATGTTTATATACAGAACTGTATATATATATATCTATATATATCTATATATATCAGTAAACCAACTTCTCTTTAAAAATTGGATGCCCCTCCAGTTAGATTTTAATTATTGTTTTCAAAAGCCATATTTTTCTCTTGATGTTCCACAGTTCCTAAAATAACAACATGTAGTCATCCAATATCTACACTTGAAATGAATGATAATTCTCTTTAGAAATATATAAACTAAGGAATATTAACTATGAATTACAATAAATCATTGTAAACAGTTATTTCTAATATTAGATCCTGTGCATTATTCCTAGGATATTTTCCATGACATTATTTTATTTAAGTTTTGAAAATGACAACTGGGTAACCTTGAATAAGCTAGTATATATTTTTTATTAAATTTTTTATTTTTAAAAAAGTTTTAGATTACATAAATCCTACACAATAAATATAAACATATGCTCAAATCTCACCCCCTAAAGATAATATTTTTTTAAATAAAAACCGACCACATGTATTTTTATATATACCTGAAATACTTATATGATAATTTATGACTCTATAACATCTGTTATCAAATAATTTAGATTTTGGTAAATATATTTCTCCAAAAATGCTTTCTTAAATTACATGGATTTGCACTTTAAAAAATTAGATAAATATCAGTGAAAAATTGCTTAAATATATGAGAAAATGATTTTAAAAGACATCTGAATCCTTACAAAAAAGAATTATATTAAAATGAATTAGCAAGTTGAAATTACTCTTTCGAGAATACAGAAACAAGAAAACAGCTTAAATGTTTTATTGTTGATAGTAATTACTTTCTAAAGGTCATTTTAAGCAACACTTCTGAGTCCCATATTACTTGACTACGTTTGTGTTTGACAATGTTGACCATTTTCTCCAAATTGAAATTCTTACTTCCTTCAGTTTCATTGATAAGATTATTTTTTCCCTTCTAACTACACCATTTAGATGTTTTAAAGTTCTTCTTTGACTCAACACTTATGGTATCTTCTAATGTTCTAGAATCCTATATTTTTTATTTTGTTTCTCCTTCTACATGGTTTTTGCTTCAAAAATCAAAGTTTCCACCAAGCCCTATTCCTGCAACTCATAAACAAAATGCACAGAATCTTGCCTGAGATTGAACACACAATTTTTAAAAATATGAGGTATATCCATTTTAGTTGATGTGTATATAAACTCAATATGATTCTCCCCAAACCCTGTCCTCATTCATTATGTATCACTCATTTTAATTAATGAAAACACTGCCATTAGACAAGTAAGAAACCAAGTAAGGATATTATTTTGAATTTCATTTCTTCTTCAATACCTACTACATTCAGTAACTCCTTAATCCTTTTGTCTTGTTGCTTCCATTTCTGTAACATCTTTCTGATTTGCCCTCTTCATATCTAGTACTAACATGTGTTTCAGATTATGACTTTCTTCTGCCATTAATATTACAGAACAAACACACAAACAGAAAACTTGACTATAGGATAAAATAATGTCTGTACTGACTAAATTATCCTGAGTGTATCCTATTTCCCAGGTACCATTTTAGTTGCTTTATGCATATTATCATCATTTATACACAAACCTGCCCTATGAGCTAGACTATAATTAGTTCCCTTTTACCAATGAGAAAACTGTGACTCTGAATGAATAGGCAACCTCTCCATGATCACTTATATAACAAGATGCAAGACTGAGATGGGAAACAGAGTCTGAGAGTCATGTCCTGAGCTCTTGATCACTCCTTTATACTGTCTCCCATTTAAAAATTGTTACCTTAGTAAGCAAGATGCTCAGGAATAAATAGCTACTACAGTCTCATATGCCATCTTACAATCATCTCTCTTTAGGCGTCCATCCCAGTCATGGCATGAAGTAAAAAATGCAAATATTTGTTATATTAAATATAAGCCATTTTATTCCAATTAAGTCATAATATACAATTTAGGTGATTTTTTAACCCCCTTCCCCTTTGCAGCTTTTTGCATTTTGTCTGCTCTGTATCCATTTGCTGTGTGTTCTTCTGTGTCTGTATTTACTTGTATTTATTTCTCCTCCCTCCTTTGGGGCTTGCTTGCTGTTTGCTCTCTGTGTCCGTGGCTGTGCTCTTCTGCATTTTTTGCTTGTCTCCCTTTTTGTGGCATCACCTTGCTGATTCAGCTCTCTGCCTGGCTTGCAGGCCAGGCATGCGAGGGGGCGGGGGGGTACTCCACAGAGCTTGCATGCCAGGTGGCATTAGGTGATATTTTAATACTTTTTCCACTATCTTGCTGGATATTTATGTAATTAATATTGACCAGCTGAAAACTGATTACTTTATATCAGACTATAAGTGAGTTTTAAAACTAAACAACTGAAGAAAGATCATCCAGGATATTGTTTAAACTATTTTCACAGTTCCTTTGAGTTATAGTTCTGAAAGAGTAAGACAATCATTTAATTGTCCCATTAATTTTGTAGTTTAACTTTGGTGTTATAACATTCATCTATAAAATCACATAAGGTTGTTTTGCAAATGTTATGCTTAGTAACTAAGACATAAAACTATTTCGATTTTACTGAATTAAAATAGCAATAACTTTATTATATTTCATAATATTATGGGTCAGGAATTTGAGCAGAGCTTAGCTGGAACATTCTTCTGTTCCTAATAGCAACAGTTCTGTTTACTCAATAGTATTCAGTGGGTTGCTGGTCTGATCTAGAAGGTCAAAGAAATATTAATTCCCATTACTGATGTATTGATAGGAACCACTGGAAAGCTAAACTCAGCAGGGACATTCTTCCTTTCAGTGTGATCCCAGGGTCCCTCCATGTCTTATTTCCATGATAGTTAGTCCTCCTACAAAGTATCTCAGAGATGCAAGAATCAGTGCCCGTAGAGGTTTAAGTGGTAGCTGCAAAATTCTTATGACCAGGCTTGAAAATCTTAATACATCTTAGCTATCACATTCAATTGGTCAAGAAAATCTCTAATCAAACCTTGATTCAAGCGGAGTGAAAGGATAGATTAAACTTCTTGATGAAATACACATTTACGAAGAAAAACAATTGATGGTAGTTTTCTTGGAAGCATATTGCCATAGTTACAGCAATAAGACTTTAAGATCTACAATTCAAATACTAACATGGTCCTATAACTTATTTTAAATGTTTTTCTTTTCCTTTTTTTGTGTGTTTAAATTCATGCACACATATTATCAGTTTTTAAAATGTATTTACATACAACTTACATTAACCAAATCTGTTAATAAACTATTTCCCACAGAACAGGATATTGCAATTCTCTCCTAAAGAATTTTCTTAAATTGTTGCACAGATCAAAGAAACTAAATTTTGCATATGCTCAATCTCTACTTCACTGTCAGTTATATGATGTATTTTCATTCTCCACCTTTTAGGGACACAGATGGCTCAAGCTGCAGAAACAAAAATTTGTGACTTTTTTCATAAACAAATGTGAGCAAATTTGGAATTATGTCTAGAACAGCAGTTATAAATGTTGTTTTTTTTCTTCCCTTCATCCACTAAGTCCAACATCCATTTGGCCCCTGAGAATATGTTGAGGATGAATATAATATCACTGAAGTGGCTTCCTAAAACTTCTTTTTTAGGCTTTCTCAAGTACATCATTTTACATAATGTTAAGTCCCATTTGCTACTAAGCTTTTTGGTCCACTATTCTTCAAAATTTTCACCTAAAAAATCCTAGAAATTTGTTGACTTATATTTTACAGGACAAATATTTTTCATTTAACTTAGTTTTTATTTTATGGAAATCAGAGGAAACAAAACGCTTTTTGGCTAATTTTAGGATATTACTTCAGAGAATTGCTTGTGAAAAAAAAAGGGTATAATATACACAACTTACTAAAGAATGGATTGATCTTGGACTCGAGTTTAATTCCCAGATTTCCCACTCAATTACTGAAAAATTTACTCTATATTGAAGATATTTGTTTGTATTGTAACAATATTAAGAGCCAGTAGGCTTATTTTAGTACATATATTTTTTATAATAAATTTGCATTGTATCATGCATTACTAAAATAAACCCAATTTGATTAAGATGCTATTTACATTTTTTATTTAAACAATGCTGGATTAATATGCAAATTTTTTGTATAGAGCTTTGCATCCATGCTATTGAGTGAAATTTCTTTGTCTGTCTTAGCAAGCAAGTTTATCTTAGTTTCATGTAAAAGAATGGGAGATGTTTTCTTCTTTTCAATTTCTTTAAATATTTGTATAATAATAACATTGTACTTTCCATACTATATATAGTAGAAATTACTGGAAATCTTCCTTAGTATCTGTTTTGTTTTGTTTTTAAGGTTTTGTGTGTGTGTTTGGGGGGGATTTTATTTTATTTTGACGCATATTTTAATGGTTATATTAATTTTCTGGTTTTCTATTTTTCTAAATTCCATTTAGGCAAGACATGCTGTTTCAGGAAATCATGTAATTTGTATAATTTTTCCAAAATATGGAAGCAAAATAGTTTAAAGGATTTATTTTACTGTGAAATTGTTCACATATTCATGAAAGGAAATTACAAATAATCGTTATTTAACGATGACTAATAATATCAGCAGATAGTTTCCGACCAGTTTAAGAAAATAAGCATTAACAAAACCTTTGAAGCACCCTTTCCACACTTATTCACATAACCTTCTCCCCACAACAATAAAAGATATGAATTTAGTTTTATATGCTACTTTGCTTTGTTTTACAGTATTACTACATATGTATGTCATCACATAAAGTGACACCTGTTAGTTTTGTCTGTTTTTGAACTTTACATAAATGGGATTATGCCATTTGTGTGAAGCTTTTTATTGCGCAGATTTACTTTTGATTGGTAGAGAGAATAACCCCCTTAAGACTACACATGAAAACTAAAACCTATGAACGTGTTGTTACATGGAAAAGGGATTGAGCAGATATAATTTAGCCTATGAAACTTAAAATAGGGAAAGTATCTTGAGTTGTCTGGATGGGTAGCCATAATAATCTAATCACATGAGCCCTTAGAAGCTTAGAGCTTTCTCTGGCTAAAGTCAGAGAGATGTGACTGAAGAAGAAATCAGAGATTCTAGGCATTGCAAAGATTTGATTGTTGCTGGTTTGCAGATAGAAAGGATATATGGAAAGCATAAGAAGAAAATGAATTCTATCAAAACCTATGAGTTTGGAAGAGGCCTATGAGCCCCAGAGGACAACTGCTAACCAACACTTGATGTTAGCACATGTGACTCTAAACAGAATGCCCATTTGATCCCATAAAATTTCTGTTCTAGAGAAATCATGAGGTAATAAATGGATGTCATTTTAAACCACTGTTTGTGGAAATTTTATTGGAATGATGGAAAACTAATGTAGATAGATTCATGTTGATTTGTATTTCTTCACATAATTAATTTCACTGATGAATAATATTCTAGTTTATGATAATACAACAGTTTATCCATTATACTTTAAATATTTCTACCATTTATTTGTTATTAGGAATAATACAGCTACATTTAATTGGATGTTTATTGCCTGTATACATGTGAAAGTCTTTCTCTACGCTATGCTAACAGAGGTAACTATTAGATTACAGATTTTATCTCTATTAAAATTTATATTGTAATTCCCAAGGAAAGTACTTATGAAAATTTACACTCCCATTAGTAGTTTATAAGTTTGCCTATTGCTGAACAACTGAAACATTTTGCAGGGTGTTTCCTTATATATTTTTTGTTGATTTTTAATATATATATGTATTGTTTTTATTGCTTTTTTTGTTCTTTTTTTTGTGATGTGTGATCTTTTTTTCTCTTTATTTTTTTAATGTTACATTCAAAAAATGAGGTCCCCATATACCCCCCAGCCCCCTCATCCCACTCCTCCACCCATAACAACAACCTCCTCCATCATCATGAGACATATATTTTGTTTTTAAAGAAGTTTTAGATTACATAAATGTTACATTAAATATACAGGGGATTCCCATATATCCCACCTCCTCCACCTTCACCTTCCACAATTTCCCACATTTACGACATCCTTCATCAGTGTGGTGTATTTGTGACAATTGATGAACACACATTGAAATGCTGCTACTAACCATGAACCATAGTTTACATTATAGTTTACACTTTGCCCACGTAATTTTATAGGTTTTGAAAAAATTTATAATGGCCTGCATCCATCATTGCAATGTCATGTAGGCCAAATCCAATGTCATATAAATGTCCCCATATTATACCTATTCTTCCCTCACTCTTCCTTCAGAACGTCTGGGGGCTGTGACTTTATATAAAAGTTCTTCCATTACTAAAATCACAGTAACTCTATAATAGAATAATAATGTCTTCTTTAGTCCTTTGTTCATTCCCCATTCTTGAGGATTTAGGGATGGTGATTCCCACTCAGTTTCTGACTGAGAGGAGTCTTAGATCTCATGGGGCAGGTCAATCGACCTGTCTTGTTTGCAGTTGTAGACACTCTCTGTTTTATCGGTTGGGCCTTGTCCATCATCATTCTTTTGTTAGGTGTCGTGGGTGAATCTCATGAACTGGAGAATAGGTGTTGCAACTATGCTGAGATTCAGAGCTCAACTGGTAATGAACAAGTCTAAGATTTAAGTCTGGGACATATATTTGACAAGTGTAGAGAAAATTATAGTTTCAAATGAAGGGGCAGAAGAGCCATGTGTGAGGAAATTATAAATGAATCTAACTCTTTTACATTTGGGAGCATAAATTCCAAAGTAAGGCCCACTAACTGGGTGCCAAAATCCTGAGACTGTCTGCCCTGTTTATAGTGTCTAGGTGTCTCTAGAGCCCTCAGGAGCCTCCTGCTCGAGGCACTATTTACTGTGGCAGTCAATGAGATTCTGCTGAGATGTGCATAGGCATATTACCTTACATATTTTTTTCCTATTAACTGCTGCATTGCAACCTTCTCAACCTTATTGGGTTAAAGTAACAATTCTATTATCTTCAAAATTATTTCTTTCCCTGAATATTCTCTGTATCTAATTTTCAAAAATATTTTATAATCGAATTGCCATTATTCTTGAATATCTTTCTTCTAATTTTGACTGACCAAGGTATGCTACCTATTGCCAATAAATAATGAGCTATTTATTACATAGTATTAAAACATTTGTACCAGTTTTCCACCAAGTCATTAAAGGAAGAATTCAATTCTGTCCCTCTTGCCAAATTGATTGGCTAGTCTTACAGTTAATTCAATTTCAATTCATTGTTATATTGCTAAAGTTCCTAATGTATTTATAGCATGTGATGTTCCTCTTCACCCACTCTTATTAACTTTTATCAAAAGGGATTATATGGGAAGTATCAGGTTTTCTGATTGTTTGTAGACAAATTTGCAGTTCAAAATGCATATGTATATTTTGATCTAAATGAGTTTAAGTAATAGTAATACAATTATAGTGGAAGTAGTGAACTTCTTTTCCTTTAATAGCCTGGTAATTAAAGAGATGGAATGGGGCAGTTTAATTTGGGACATTGACTATAACTTATTACCAATAGAAACTTCAAGTATTTTTGTTGTATTTTTAATGTAAAACTAATTGTTTGAAAAAAATTGGTAACTATCCTATGTAACTAATACACCAAAGTACAGCAATAATTTTCACTTGGAAATAGTTCAACAGATATACTTTTCAGTAGCTTTTGTATCTTTGCATTTTTTTCTGTTTTATTTTTAATTTCTCAATATGTATAATTGTCTATCTTTTCAAACTTATTATTCATGAAGACAAGGTAGTTGCCAGATGAGAGTTCCTAACCCTGTCCTCTGTACTTTCAGTTTTATTTTTATTCTTGCTTTCTTGCACATTAGAGATAAATGCAGTCACCACAAGCACTGTGGAGAATAGAGAAAAATTTATATTTAAAAATTTTTTAAATAATTTTCTGAAAGAAGGTGTATTAGTCAGCCAAAAGGGTGCTGATGCAAAATACCAGAAATTGGTTGTTTTTTATAAAGGACATTTATTTGGGGTAGGAGCTTACAGATACCAGTCAATAAAGCATAAGTTACTTCCCCTACCAAAGTCTGTTTTCACGTGTTGAAGCAAGATGCCTGCCAACAGCTGCAAGGGTTCAGGCTTCCTGGGTTCCTCCCTTCCAGGGTCTTGCCTCTCTCTGGCTTCAAGGTTCCTTTCTTCCCAGGGCTTGCTTCTTCCTGGGCTCTGGGATCTTCTCTTCCTGGAGCTGGCTTCTCTTTCCTTTGTGAGCTTACTTCCTGGGGCCTCCAGCTTAAGCTTTCAGTATCAAACTCCAACATCAAAACTCCAACATCAAAAACCCTCAACTCTGTCCCTTGCCACCAAGGGGTGGGAACCCAATGCCCTAATGACATGGCCCACTAAAAAGCCTAATCATAACTTCATCATAATCCAATATCAATTTTTGGAATTCAGATAAAAGCCATAGCGAAGGGCAGAGTTGAAGACTTTTAATGTTAAAGCTATAGCAAATTCAAATAGTTATGAATTCTGAAACCCGGTACAGACCAGATTACAAACATAATCCAATATCAATTTTTGGAATTCATAACTATTTGAAACTGCTACAGGAGGGAATAGTGGGATTTTAAATATGTTTCAACCAAATATTTTTCAATTGCACAGGTAAACCTAGAAGCTCATAACTAAATAAATAACCTGCAAAAGAGTTAATTATTTAAGAGTTATTTAAAATATTGAAGGGAGACATGTTTCTGAGAAGAATTTAAAATAATTAGCCTTACATGACAAATCCCATATATGTAATTAACTTATTATTAAAACATTTTCATTGTAAGAAGCACATATTTGACATTTCACATAGAAGTTACCATGCTATTTATATCAATTAACACACTTATCAAAAGCCTATTAGTAATTTAAGGATTAATTACTATGAAACTTATTTGTTATGGGCTTCTATATAAATGTTAATTTATTAAAATTCCTTGTAATTGCAATGCGAGCATGAAATTTAGTCAAATGAATGCTTATGGTTTATATCGTATGTGAAATAACCAGTTGTATTAAAATAATTTTATGTATATATATCAATTAGTAACAAAAGTTGTTTAACATAAAATATACAGAAAAATCATTGTCAGTTTTAAAGAATCAATATGTTATTGATAACTAATTTTTTGGCATCTGCTTTTTAATTATTCATTACAGTATGTACTCTTATTACCCAAATTGCTCTCAGAATGCTTAAAACAATGGAAAAAATAAGATGGAACTAGGAGCTACTTTTGCACAGGAAAAACAGCTCATGAGTGCATATTTGCCAGAAACAGAACATAATGTGGTTGTAACAACTTTTTAATTATATTTTATTCATGACCTAGAAAACAGCTATTTTGTATTGATCTGAGCCTTGTATTGAGACTATTACCACTACAAGTGATAGAACCCAAATTACATTGGCTAATGTAACTGAAAAGTATACTCCATTTCTTCTTAGCCCTTTTCTTCTTCTTCCTTCCCCTCTTCCTCCTCCTTCACCTCCTTATTCTACTTCTTTTCTCATCTACCTTGCTCTATCTCAGTTTCTTAGTTTGTGTTTCCTCTAACATCACTCTCAGGCAGGGAATGAGAGTTCTTCTCTGACTCAGGCTTATATTTCCCTGGAAGTTGAAAATAGTGCATTTCCTTTACAGCATATTAACTAAAATTCTACAACTTGAATTTATTTAATGTGGATTGGATCACATGCTTATCTTTGAAAATATCATTATGACCATGTAAAATATTCTTATTCATGAGTGCTAAGTCACAGGCCCACCCCCAGGGCTCCTTGAAATACCTGAGGTGGGGATGAGGGGGGGGACACACGTGTCAGAAACTGAGAAGATGAGAAAAAATCATAAAATCCAAAATTCCTACCTGACATAAAGCTAATTAAATTTGCATTACTTCTTTTGTCTCATGTATTAATTCATTTACAATTCAGACTAGAAACTGGCTGTCATATAATGGTTTCCTCCAAGAGCAGTCAAGAAGTATCTTGAGGAATATTCTTTATAATTTGTAATCTGGAAAATGCAGGGAAACATCTGAAAGTGCTCACAAACTGTAAGCTGCCTGGGTAAATTATATATAATTTATAAACAATAACATTTCTACATAAAACAATTGGTTCTGCAACAAAATGGATAAAACGATTCCTTTTCCAATAGTAAACAGGAAATATACAAAGACCTTGAATAAACTTATAAAGAACTTGCTAATTGATTTCAAGGAAAAAGAGATAGAAACTAGAACATGATTACAAGTAAAATCTGCGATGCAGGATAAAAAATTAGTAAAGAGGGAATTACCTCTGGAAATATGAGAAAGGTGTTCCTGAGATAAAAGAAATGAGTGTGAGCCATTCAGTTTTGAGCTGTCAGAATAGAAATGGAATATGTTCATTAGACAAGTCTGCTAAATTCTCCATTAAATACAGAGCACACTTACCTGCAGAAAGTGAGTGGAAGATTTCAGGACAATGGATCATGTTTGGAATTTGAAAAATGTCTGTGGGAGCCAATTAGAGATTATTGTCATTTATTAAGAAGGATGAAACCTGGATTGATTAGCATAAATTTGTAATGGAATCAATCAATTGGTTTTGTTCCTTTTGCTAGCATTCATTCAGATTACTGCAATGTTAATCTAATGAGAATATTCAGTGAAAGAAAAAAAAACAGAAAACATATTAAACAAGGAAGATCTCATAATGAGTAATTTCTAGGTTTTTATGCAAATGATACTATTTTCATTTGATATGATATCTGTTCATTTACTCCATTATTCAGTTCCTACACTCTGCCATATTTTTACTCAAAGTAGACACATTTAGTTTCTTAATGTTCGGTAACATATATCAATAAGATGGAATTAAAAATTAACCTTGCAGAATAAAGCGGCTGAAGGTTTACTTTTGTACTGTTTTAAGATATATTATATTTATTTATATTAAGAAAATAAATTCATATTTTGCTATATACTTTATGGAAATTTTAAAAGGTAAAGGGACTATTTCAAATCTATCTTTTTCCTTGTGAATTTCTTTCCTGGAATAATTTAAATATAATATGTTAAGTTAGTGTGCTTTTTTGATGATACTATATTAAAGAAAAATATTCAGGAAAGCTTAACTAATACATATAACCTAAAAGGAAATTTATGGCTATGAAAATGAAAATACTACATAAGATAATACAACATGAAATAATTTTAATTAATTGATATTCAATTATAATTTTAAAATAAATAATATAAAACAAACTACTCTGTAAAATAATTCTAATCACCTGTATTCCTTATGTATCATAAAATAATTTTATTTAAAATGATATACAGCATAAATACATAAATGTGTGAGTTGATAAGTAGTTTTCCAATAAAGTATTTATCAGATGGTGGAACGTAAACAGAGACATAAACACTGTATCTGCGTAATATTAATTATATAATTACATATTTTAGTAGTTGAACAAAATGGCTTTATCCTGAACCTGTATGTTGTGCCTGCTATACAATACTGTCTGCATCTGTGGCACAGAATTTAGAATCCCTAAACATTTAGAATCAAATGAGATTCAATGTTTCAGCAGGCAGTATGAAACTGTGTATGTATCTTTGCATGTGAAATACACACACATACATATATATATTACATAATCTCCCTGGACTGCATTTATTCTCCACAAAAGTTAAAAGGCCATTTCTTTGGTCTTCCAACTGCCAGGCATTCATAACTATCTTCACACCAGTACTAGAGTTATCCTTAAGAAGCAGGTAAGCCAAGTTATGATGATTCTCCCCTAGACCTACCTCTCCATCCCCATCACTTATTTCTCAGTAATTGCTGGCATGCTTTAGCAAGGTGCTAGTGACAGGTACCCATTACTGGGTAAAAATAGGGAAGTTCTTCCCAGGGAGCATTGTGTCTACGATGAAATAGCATTAGCCAGCACTTAGAAAATGCCAGACATTATAGCAAGTTCTTTACATACAATAATTCAAACATTGTCATAACAAGCTTCTGAGGTGGGTGTGATTATTGATTATACATAGTATGTTCTATGTAAGATTAATAATAGTTAGTATATAATGATATGTATGGGGTAGACAGATGTATGTGTGATTATACATAGTATGTTCTATGTTAACTTTTGATTGAACCTGAAAAATGATTGTCTGAAATACAGGTTGTATGACGGCATCAGGTTCCAAACTATGTCTTAAATGTTGAAAAACTTTTATTTATTTATTTTTATAGGGAAATGGCCAGAAATGTAAATTTGGTTTCTCCTCCAGCCTAATGGGTCATTTTGCATATACCCTGGTTTTTATTGATTGTTTGGATCTTAGTCTTTATTAACTGCTCTACTCTCCAGTTTATTTTATTTTTTTTAGTTCCTGACATTGGCACACTGGTAGGTCAGTTTGGGAACCCAAATGGCTTAGGAAGAGGATGGTACAGGAGTGAATAGATTCCAAACATCTGAAATCTTGAAATATGCCTCATTTAAAAAAGGCTATTTTTAGTGCTATATTTTCACCAGTTGTTGAAAAAGATAAATAGATATTTAACAAAATTTTTATAATGTTACTGAACAAAATCTATGACATTTACAAATCTTTAGAGCATTTAAAGGATGTTTACTATGGCATCACTCCTTCCATTTATGGCAATGCAATTTATTGGGATTTATACAAAAAAATAAAATATCATAAATGCACTTCCAAAAAGTATTTCTTTATGAAACTAAAATTAAAATGATGTGTAACAAATTATCAAATGAAGCAAAATGTAAAATTTTCTAAATACAACAAAATTCATTTTGACCTATTTATATCTATTTATCAGAATATGTGCACACGAGGGAGTGCAAATGTGCACACTTGTGAGTTTCTATATACATATATACAATAAATTACATATGTGGAAAATATTATAAATTAAATGATAGAAGAGATGGTTTTCTACTCACCAATCTGCTCACTGACTTGATCAGGACTGCCCCTTCTTACTACATCTAATAAAAGAATAGTCCTTATGCATCTTTAACCTGGACTAGGTCTTGCTTGTCTGATAGTTTATTTAGGTGATCAGGAAATGAATAAGATCTAGAGAAATACAGAAGACAATATATATGAATAAAGGAAGGAGACAGGTGGAGGGAAGCTGGATTTTTTTCTGGGACTGGGTTGAATAATTGGAGTCTTGTATAGAGGGATCATTAGATCCAGGGTAGTTTAGTCTCTTAAAATAGTAGTCAAGAAAGGCATCTTTTTCTAAAGTACAACACACTAATATTAAAACCTCCTTCAGGGACTTCCTTTACCAATGAATGCTTTCTCCGCGATTTCTTTTCAGGATATTAGATGTATATCCTCTGAGCTACTTAATTGATTCTTTTTACTTTTTTCTACCTCTATTTATAAAACATCTATGGTGAGATTAAATTCCATTTTATCAAGACCTTCAAGCATAAATTATAAATAACTTCAATTCTTTCAATAAATTCTCTCTGAATGTCTATATATGCCAGCCAGAAATTGTAAATATATTATTACATCATGGCCTTGTTTGAGACAGGGGTAAATCATGTGAACCTTTTGTTACATAACAAATTAGCATCATGATAATTTTATGCACAACAATCTAAGCTTTCACAACCATGAGTTCACTTTTGTAATATTCAAGTATGAAAATATGAACATTTTTGCTTATATGTTACAATCTCAAAATTTTGAGAATTTTGATTGCAATAGACAAGGGTTTATGAGTCACTACTATAAAGGATTTTTAGAAAAAGAAGGAGCTACAAAATAGAAAAATAAAATTGGCAAAAAATTTAAGGCTGAACAGAACAATAGCATTCTGTCATGAAACCTTTCAAGACATAGGCTAAGAGAGCATAAATGGATACCTTATCTATGCACTGCTGAGGCAGATGAGGGGCAAGAAGCCTACATTAACTAGAAAGGGTTGACACTCTGCATTAAAGCAATATCGGTATGATCAACAGACTCAGAGGGTGCATACAGGATTAGCCTCTATCACTAACAATCTCAGGTGGAAATAGGCTTTTTGGTTGAATGGTTAAATAACTAAATTTGTTCAATAAAATAAAGCAATTTTGCTGGTGTCTCCCTGTAACATAAAGGAAGACAAGTCTTAAAATATTTTTTTAACAGAAGAAGCAACCGTAAATTTGATTGTAGATTCAAATTGGTATCTGACATTTTGGTTACCTTTTGGTAATGTATAATTACTTATAAAAGTTTACTGTTTCTTTACTAATAAATATCTCATTAATTTGGCAATATAGTCTGTTTTCATAAAAGGAAATCATGGTATTTGATTAAATGTCTAATTAGCCAGTGTCTCTAGATAAATATCTAGAAGAATGGAATATCTGCTATGATTTATCTCTACCTAACCATTCTTCTTAATTGTAAGGTGTAAGTAAATTTTTCTTAAAAAGAATTTATGACCGAAATATTTTATGAGGCAAATTGAGTCTGTATCTAATTTATGCCTTATATGTAATTGTTAAATGTTTCTCTGCAACCTGAAACTTATTTATTCATTTATTCAACCAAGATTTATTTTGTTAAATTCTGTGCAAAGAACTGGAAATTTCTATGTTGAAGAGGCTCTACATGTTGCTTGTCATAAAGTGAACTTAGAAACTACTGGGATAATTGCTTCTTAACTCAAAAGTAAAACACACTTGTAATTCAGAGTACTATGGAGACTCATTGCTAAAGTTGTAAGCCCATTTGGACGTTAATAATGATGTACGAGAGGCAGCATTTTCTAAAACTAGATCAATCTGAGGAAAATAAAAGATAACTAAGGAAAGTTAGGAAGATCTGAGAAAAATATTTCTAGTAGCAGTAATAGAGCAAAGCATTATAGCAAAAGGAAGAATAATAGTAAAATAAAGGTACTCATGGTTTTGCCTGGATGAAGCATAAAATGTAAGTAGTGAGGGCAGGAGACAATCAGGAGGCAGAAGGATAATTCAGGGAAATAGAGCAAGTAATCTTGATAATAATATCTGGTTCTTGCTTGAACAATTCTTTGCCATAAATGGGTGCCTCGTATTGAGACAGAGAATTTAGAATGAAGATTATCGTGGAGGAATCAATCATGTCCCACAAATAGGCATCTTTCAGGTCCCAGCCCCTGGTTCTGTAGGTGTGAACCCAATTGTAAGTAAGACCTTTAAAGATGCTATTAAATTGTGACCAAATTGAATGAGGATGATCCTTTATCCAATATGGCAAAAGTCCTTATAAGCAAAGGAGATTGGACATAGAGAGGAAGAAGCAACTCACAGTAGCCAGAAGCTGGAAGTGAATGAGAAGGAGAAATCACTGCCATGTGCTTTAATATGTAACTAGATAAGCCAAGGACCAAGGATCACAGGCATCCAGTACTGGAAACCAGTCTTCCGTAAGAAAGCACTGCCCTGCTTACACCTCAGTTTTAAGCTTCTTCTAGCCTCATGAGTTATATTTTCCCATTCTTTAAGCCAAACTACTGTATGGTATTTGTTTTAGAAGCTAGAAAACTGAAAAATTCAAGTTATGTTTTGTATATATTGAATAATGGGCTTGGGGTCTCGCAAATGGAGATATCTTATACCTGCCTAATTGAAAAAATAATGGGCAGGAGAAAAATGTGGGACTCATCAATATATAGTTGTTAACTGAGAAATAGACACAGGTTCCTTAGAGAATTAGAGAGAAGAGGATGTAAGGTAGAAAACAGACAGCACCAATATATTTATATCTGATTTTTTAAAAAATTATTTTTAAGTTCATTGTGAAAGTAATGGAGACCATATTATTGAAAGTCAAGTAATTTCATCCAGTTATGAATTCAAACATATTCATTATTCATTGCCACTTCCAATAGGCTTACAACTCATAATTTAACAAGATAAGTTTACCTAGTTATGCTAAATCATGGTTTGTATTTGGCAAACAGATTCTGAATTTCAAATCAATTTTGCATGACAATGTATATTTTCAATGAAGAATATATTGGTATTAAGTAAAAGTGATTTTAGTTTAGCAAGACAGTATATTTGATAAAAGTAGACAATCATAATATCTAATTTTAGGTTCCAAACCCATGACTTACACTAAATGACAGGGTAATTTCTTTAGCCTGATTCATTCATGTAATTGCTTCATCTTTTCAATTTACCTGTGCAGAAAGAGCTTTAGTTCTCTGTATGCTAGAGATCTGAGGTTTTGAGCCAGTGTTTTTTCCAATTTCAGAAATCTCCAGACATAATATACATCCATTGCATCTATTAGTTTAGTGAAGCAGTTTGATTGTTATAACTATATCAAATATATTATTATGAAAACTATGCACCCCATTGGTATAAAGTTAAGGAATAATATTAAACCATCAAATCAGCAAAGTTTTTGTGTCCAGCATATTAAAAATATGTTTCATCTGTACTCCACAGTCTTCTGTGAAATAAAAAAAAAAGAGTTTATAACTAAAATTAAACACATTAGATTGTAAAGGTTCTAATAATTGCCAGTGATATTGGGTAATCAAGGATATTTTTTTCTATTCCAAATCAGAAAAGGGAGAGAAAATAGTTATCAAATATTAAGCAGTGCAATTCTTTAAAATTAGTATATTTAGTAGGTTAGCAGATGTTAAGACATATCAATCGAAAATTAGAAGCTGTTAATACTTTCTTTAAGGGAAAGAAATAATAGAATATATGTTGTTGTTGCTTTTTAATTAATAGCGTTAAACTTAAGCTCAGAACACCTAAGGAATATCATGAATATTTTGTAACAGTCTGGCATATATTTTAAAACTTTTAAAAAATCCTAAAAATGGGAAATATTTTTATGAAAATTGTATTCATTACTTTGTATTGATACTTTGTACAAGGCTTTGAATACAGAGTTTGGAACTTAAAAATCTTATCTCTTTAAGAAATTATATATTCAAATGTTAAAAAAAGATATTTATTTACTAGATAACATTTTTAAATCATTTTCTTAGTGAAATAATTATATGGTTGTTTTATAAAGCATTTTAACTCTATTACACAGTGACACATTAAAAAAAAAGATGCAGGGAATTTATCAAACTATCATGTTTGATTAATTGAATACAATTTAAGGAGTCCCCAAATTTAAAACTGCCTAGACTATTGTGTTAAATTTCATTCTTAAATTCCTATCTGAAATTTAAGCTAAAAAAGCACATTTCCACATTTATACTATGCATTTTATTGTTCATACAATAATAAAAGAAAGAGCACATAAATTTGGTTTTAGTGTAAGGTTTCCTCAAAGTTGTAAAATTTTATCATGGGATTTAGTAATAAACTTCAAAGTTCTAGAGGTAGAATGAGATATCATATACAAACTAAAACATTCTAAAACAGCAACGTTATTTTGCATCTTATTCATAGTTGTCGTAGAAATAGACAGAGTGGTCCTGGCATACCTAAATATGTTATTCTTTCATGGTTTCAATGACATTCATTGTATAATGTGAATTAAAATATGCTAAGTAATATTGTAGATATAACATTGAAAGATACAATGTTGTAGGCAAATAGAGGACTCTAACAAATACATAGATTAAACAAAATAAGTCAAATATGTCAAAATGAAGTCAGTCAGTGTCATGAGGAAATGTATAAGCTTGCAATTTCGGAATTTCAGAATTACTCAACTAAAACCATATCTTGAAATCTTATTCATCAAACAATTCAATACCATAACATTTATGTATAAATATATATTATTTGTGGATGAAATTCAGTGCTCACAAAAAAAGGAATACATTTTCATTAGTCTGTATTTTATTTTTACCTACAAAATGGAAGTGATGTTTATTAATTCAGTTTGCAACCTTCTCCGTTTTCTTCTGGTCTAATGAGACTTAATAGATTTCACACTCAGCAGCAGTGTGGGGTTTGGGTATGGGCTGAGACTGGGAAAAAGTAGAGAAATTTCAGCTGAAGTATGTTACATGAAGAAAAAAAATTATAAATTAATTGCTCTTAGTCATATTTTTCTTATGACTTCTTCTGGCAAAATGGAAACACAATTTCACTTCCTCCTTTCCAAAAGAGAATTTAGGTCTTTTTAATCTTCAGATAAATCATATTTAGATTTACATGTAAATATAAGCATTGTATTAAGCAATGCCAAACATTTATTAATTGTTTAAAATTCCAGAATATATATTAAAAGTTTTACATGGATTATTCATTTAATCTTCACAACAAACCAATTCCCATTTTTCATTGTTCTTCATCTTTTTTAACAAATCAATTTTATTGATGCATATTCATAAAGCTTAAGTCCATCCAAAGTAAACAATCAATGGTATTCAGCATAATCACATAGTTGTGCATACATTATTCAATCATTTTTAAAGCATTTTCATTATTCCAGTAATAATAATAATAATAACAATAATAATATAATACTACAAAACAAAAAACAAACAGTCAAAACTCATCACCTCCAAACCTCTCTATGCTTCCCCTACAGTATATAGCTACTATTCTGTTTCTTTCTCTCTAGTTTATTTATATTTATATTCTGTAAAAACAGTCTTATATATGCAATATCACACATATTAGTGTTTTATATGAGGTTTCACTATGTTATACAGTCCCATGTTACAGTTGATAGCATTCTTTCTAGTAATATAAATGTCCTACGGCTTTCCGTTTCAACCATTTTCACACCCGTATAATAACTCTGTTGGTCACAAACATCATGTTGTATTTTCACCATTTCTATTCATTTCCAAAACTTTATAAACGACCTTTTAAACAATTCTGCACAGATTAACCATCAGCTTTACATTCTTTACCCTCATTCTATTTTCTGGTAACCTATATTCTAATTATTATTGCCACGAACTTACATATTATATTTAGTTCATAGTAGCACAATCATACAGTATTTGTCCTTTTGTATCTGACTTGCTTCATTCAACAACATGTTCATCCATGTTGTCACATGCTTCACAAATTCAGTTCTCCTTATCACTGCATAGTATTCCATAGTGTGTATACACCACGATTTGTTTATCCATTCATCAGTTGATGGACACCTGGGCTGTTACCAACTTTTGACAATTATGAATGGAGTCTTATGAACATTAGTGTGCAGATATCTGTTTGTGTCACTGCTCTCAGTTTTTCTGGGTACATACCTAGAAATGGTACTGCTGGGTCATATGACATGTCTATGTTCAACTTCCTTAGGTCCCGCCGAACAGTCCTCCACAGTGGCTGTGCTTTCTACATTCCAATCAACAGTGAATAAGCATTCCTATCTCTCCACATGCTTGACAACATTTAGTTTTCCAACTTTTTAATAGTGTCCTGTTTAATATGTGTGAAGTGATATCTCATTTCCCTGATCACTAATGATGTTGAATTTTTTTTCATATGTACCTTTGCCATTTGTATTTCTTCTTTGGATAATTGTCTTTTCAAGTATTTTGCGCATTTTTTAAATTAGGGAGTTTGACTTTTGTTGTTGACTTGCGTGATCTCTTCATAGATCATGGATATTAAACCCTTATTGGATGTAATTGCCAAATATTTTCTCCCATTGAGTCAGCTGCATTTTCCCCCTTTTGGCAAATTTCTGTGAGGTGCAAAACTGTTGAATTTTGAGGAGGCCCCATTTATCTATTTTTCTTTTTATTGCTCATTCTTAGGGCTTAAGGTTTAAGAAACTATCGCCAACCACAAAATCTTAAAGATGTTTTCCTACATTTTCTCCTAGGAGTTTAATGTTTGTTGCTTTTATATATAAATTCTTTATCCTTTTTTGAGTTAATTTTTGTATTTTTTAATTTTTTAATTATTAAATTTTTGTAATTTTGTAAGGTGTGAGATAGGGGTCCTCTTAATCTTATGGATGTGGCTATCTGGTTTTCCCAATACCATTTGTTGAATAGACTGTTCTGGCCTTGCTGGGTGTGCTTCACAGCCTTGTCAAAAAAAATCACTTGACTGTAGATGTGAGGGTTTATTTCTGAGTTCTGGATTTGGTTCCCTTGGTCATTGTATCCATCTTCATGCCAGTACCATGCTGTTTTTAACACTGTATCTAAGTAATATGCTTTAAAGGCAGGAAGTGAGAGCCCTCCAGCTTTGTTTTTCTTTTTGAACACACTTTTGGCTATTTAGGGCCCTTTACCTTTCCAAATAAATTTGATTATTAACTTTTTCAATTCTGCAAAAAAAGGCTCTTCAGATTTTTATTGAGATTGCAATGACTCTGTAAATCAGTTTGGGGAGAATTTACATCTTATTGATACTTAGTCTTCCAATCCATGAACACAGAATGTCCTTCCAATTATTCAGGTCTTCTTCAATGCTTTTCAGCAATGTTTTGTAGTTTTATGAATATAGGTTCTTTATATCTTAAGTTTATTCCTAAAAAGTGATAGTTTTAGACACTATTATAAATGGACTTTTTTCTGGTTACCTCAAAGATTGAAGGTTAGTAGTGTATAAAACACTACTGATTTTTGCATATTGTTCTTCATCCTGCCATTTTGATGAACTTTTTTATTAATTCTAGTTGCTTTGTTGTGGACTTTTCAGGGTTTTCTAGATATAGCATCATATCATCAGTGAATAGTGAAAGTTTTCGTTCTTCCTTTCCTATTTGGGTACCTTTTATTTCTTTATCTACCCTTACTGCTCTGGTTAGAACTTCTACAAAATATTGAATGAAGTGGAGTCATTGGGTGTCCTTGTCATCTTCCTGAACTCAATGGGAAAACTTTCAGTCTTTCATTAATGTGTACAGTGTTAGCTATAGGTTTTTCATATACACACTTAAACAGATTGAGAAAACTTCCTTCTATTCCTTTATTTTGGAGTGTCTTTATCAAGAAAGAGTGCTGTATTTTGTCAAATGCCTTTTCTACATCAATCGAGATCATCATGTGATTTTTTTTTTCTCCAATTCATCAATGCAGTTTATTACACTAATTGATTTTCTTGTGCTGAACCTCCTTTACTGACCTGGAGTAAAACCACTTGATCATGGTATATAATTCCTTTTTTATATGTTTTTTATTTATTTTTAAAAGTTACTTACGATACATAAAATGTTACATAAAAAAATAAAAGGGATTCTCTTATGCACCACTCCCCACACTTCTCACTCTTCCTCACATTAGCAACTTTTTTCATTTAGTGGACATTCATTACCATTGATGAATACATTTTGGTACATTGCCAAAAACCGTGGATTATAGTTTACATTGTAGTTTACAGTCTTTCCCACTCAATTCTGTAGGCTGTGACCTTGTATGTAATGACCCATATCTGTCGTTGCAATGTCTTTCGGGACAATTCCAAGTCCTGAAATTGTCCCTGTATCATACCTCTTTGTCCCTCTCCCTGACTTTAGTACCTCCAGTGGCCACTGTCTCCATATCAATGTTAAAATTTCTTCCATTGCTAGAATCACAATAAGTCTATTAGCAGAATAACAGTAAGTCCGCTCTAGTCCATATTTTATTTCCCAATCCTGAGGATTATGGGATGGTCATGCACACTCCACCTCTAATTGAGAAGGAATTCAGTCCCATATGGCTGGTGGATGGGATTCTTTTGTTTGCAATTGTAGACTCTCTCAGTTCCTTGGTGTATTGGTTGTCCATCTTCACCTCCTTGTTAGTTGTCCTGGGTGAGTTCAATGAACTGGAGAGTAGGTGTAATTCTGCTGAGGTTCAAATAAAGGG
This sequence comes from Dasypus novemcinctus, assembly GCF_030445035.2. NCBI lineage: Eukaryota > Metazoa > Chordata > Mammalia > Cingulata > Dasypodidae > Dasypus > Dasypus novemcinctus. The sequence continues at coordinate 58,988,768 of NC_080673.1, forward strand.
GATGGAAGAGGCAAGTGTAGAGAAGTCATATCTGAGATCAACTCTGTCACACCAGGGAGCATAAACTCCAAAGTAGAGCCCACTGGTGAGGCACCAACCACTGGCCCTATCTGCCATGATCTGGGTGTCTTCAGAGCTCTCAGGAGGCCTGCTATTTGGGGTAATATCTGCTTTGGCTGTCTTTGAGATCCTGCTGAGACGTGCATAAGCATTACCTCTAGGAATACATCCTGATTAATTTTGAAATATCTTAGTCATGTAAATTCATTTGTCTTTATCTTTCCCACCCCTTTTATTCAAGGTACTTTTTAGTTGCATTGCTTGTTGGTGTTTGGTGATAATCCCTCAGTGCCAGTCATGCTCATCCCCAGGAGTTATGTCTCACACTGTGGGGAAGGTAATGCATTTATGTGCTGAGTTTGACTCAAAGAGAGGCCACATTTGAGTTATAGGGAGGCTCTCAGGAGGTAATTCTTGGGCACCTTAAAACACTAAGCTACATTACAACTTCAAGAACAATGGCTGGAACAGGAAAGAATGCTACCAAACTCATTCTATGAAGCTACCATCACCCTAATACCACAACCAGAAAAATAATACTACAAAACAAGAAAATTACAGACCAATGTCTCTAATAATTATAGATGGAAAAATCCTCAACAAAATATTGCAAACTGAATCCAAAAGTACATTAAATTCTATTACTTCTTGTAATTCTGATCTATTGGTAACATTCTATCAGTTTTTGTTTATCTGTGAAGACTTTAAACTCACTCTCATTTTTGAAGTACAGAATTGCCAAATACAGAATTCTTGGCTGGCTGTTTTAATCTTTCATTACCTTAAATTATTATACCACTTTCTTCTCTCTTCCATGGTTTCTAATGAGAGATAGGCAGTTAATGTTATTGAGTTCCTCTTTTATTTGATGCTTTGCTTTTCTCTTGCTACTTTCAGAATCCACTTTTTATCTCTGATATTTGTTATTCTGTATAGTAGGTGTCTTGGGTTAGGCCAATTTGGATTTATTCAGTTTACCATGTTTTGTCCTTTCTGCAAAATGATACTTATGTCTTACATATGTTTGGTTATTATTTCCTTAAATATTTTTTCTGCCCCTTTTCCATTCTCTTCTTCTTCTGGGACACCAGTTATGCATATGTTTGTGCATTTCACTATGTCCTTCAGTTCCCTGAGACACTGTTCCATTTTTTCCTTTCTCTTCTGTCTTTTCTCCTGTCTTTTCCAGTTCAGATGTTCTGTCTTCAAAATCACTAATGCTGTATTCAAGCAATTTAAATCTGCTCTCATGTGCCTCTAATGTATTTTTAATCTCATCCTTCATGTCTTTCATTCCCATAAGCTCTATTACTTTTTTTTGCAGGCTTTCAAGTTATTCTTTATGCTCACTCAGTGTTGTCTTAATAGCCTTTATCTCTTTAATCAATTTTCTTTCAATTCTTTGAATTTATTTAGCAGTTTTATGATTATCATTAATTTTCTTAAATTATGTATCTCTTCAGGATATTTGTTTTTTTCCTTTAGCTAAGCCATCTCTTCCTCTTTCTTAGCATGGCTTATAATTTTTTGCTGATGTTTAGGTATCTGAATATGTTGTTGAATTTATTCTGATGGATCATTTTTTCTCTTGCATATTTTTTTCACTGTTCTTCATTGATATTTGGTTCAGTTTAGTTCAAGTCTTTAAAATTGCCCAGTTTAAGTTACCAAATTGGGTCAGGGACTCACTAATGGGTACAGATTTTCTCCCAGTAGTTAAGATACAGAAGGAATCCAAAGCAGTTTTAGTTAGTGCAATTTCTAGACTGACCAGCTGATGGTACTTGTCAGCACACTTTTCCACAAAGAGGGAATCTCTGTTTTTCCATGTTTGGGTCTGGCCAGAGCCAAGATCCAAAGTGGGCTCTTCTGGCTGAAGTCACTGAAGAAAAGCTCCCTGACCGCACCCCCCCTTTCCCCTTATAAAGCTGACAGAGAGGAAGATGTCTGTTTCCATCTCAGTTAGGTGCAGTGAGCCAAAGGTTGTACCCAAGCTTAATATATTATGGGTGGAAAATGGGAGCCCTTCCCAGCCACAGTGGTGGGTGTTTGGTAATTCCCATTTTTGTTTTAGGTTATTTATCTCTCTGTCCCTCGCCCTACTGGGAGTTGTACAACACTGTCCTTTTGATATTGTGAGAGAGTTGGGCCTGCTTGCCTTGTCTAATGCCATCTTCCCACAATTCTATCATTCCCATTTAAAGATGTGAAACTCAGAAAATTTACAGGGTTTGATCACAAAGCTATTCTTCCTTATTCTTAATATACTCTTCATTATTATATTCATGTTAATTATGGTGATAAGGAATTTAATAATACATATTTAAATTTATCAATTTAAGGAATCATACTTTTTAAAATCAAATGCCAGTACTCAAGGAAATTCCAGTAATGAAACCTAATATTATGGAAATTATTGGTATGCTTCTTTTAATATCTTTCTTTGTTTCCAAAGGAATTACTGCTACAGTGCTATGAGAAATAAAATTTGATTGTTAAAATAAAATGACCATTTTGTTATATATAGCTCATGGATTAAATCTGAAATTTGGTAATGAAAGCAAATATTATGGACATTAAGTCTACCTCTAAATCTGAAAGCTAGGCAGCTGTGAGGACTGAGAAAAGTGATTCATTTGGGAGAGTAAAGGTGGTTCCAGGGTTTTCAATAATATTCATGGAAATTTAGGAAAATGGTACTAGAGACTGAAGAGGAAGTAGCAAGATATATAAACTTGTGGATGGAGAATGATGATAAGCTATCTGAACGTCATAACTAAAAAGTACAATCCTCCCTGTGAGTATCTGTATTACATCCACCAAGTTGCCTTTCAGATTCTTTGCTATAAGACAACCAAAACCAAAAGGAACTTATTTCAACATTGAGTAATATTATTTCTATAGAAGGAATATAGTAATGGGATAAAATCATAAGTTCACAATGAACAACAAAAATACAAAAGTATGTCCTCTCCCTTTAGAAGAGCTTTTTTGGGGGCCTTCATTTGACTTCTGCTTACATCTGCTTCACAGAACTGACCATACTGGTACCAAGGTAGTTGGAGAAGTAGATGCTTTTAAAAAGATAAATTGTTGCCTCAAAGAATATTAGCGCTGTTTAATAAGGGATAAGAACCAAAAGAACTTCACTAGTGTCTGTCATATAAGCCAGGAAGGACTTTAAGAATTCAGAAAGTGGATTGGGGAAAATAATTTTTATAAAGGAATGCACTATCTTATGATGAGGAAAACCCAGTTAGTGCAGAAGGTGAATGAAGATACACTGTGAAGCTAGTGAGTTTGCAATAAATTTTCAAGTCTCCTCATCTCTATAGGACTTTTTACCTGGGATAGTACCTACTTTGGCTGTTTCTGGGATCCTGCTGAAGTGTACGTAAGCATGACCCTTCTGATGACCTTCTTACTCTTTTTTGAAGAGTCCTAGCCATATAAACTCATCTGTCTTTACCATTTCCCCTTTTATTCAAGGTCTTTTTCTAGTTGCATCATCAGTTAACTAGATAGAGAAAATCCCGAATACAAAATAAATCCAAACAAAACAAAAGGAAACAACTCATTGGTTTTTCAAAGTTTTTTTTTTGCTATGTGTAGAATTTAAATCACTACTATATCACATGCTAAATGCTATGAACCCTAGTTGACAATCGCAAGGTAGGAAAGTTTTTCCATAAAAGGATTCTTAAGTTTAAGATTGTCTGTGGACAATTGCAATTTCTATTGATGACCACAGGAGGGTAGATATATGTGAAGCAAACTTTGGACTTTGCCTGATTTTGTGCATTCTAAACTAAAGAAAGGTTCTGCAGAGCAAGGCCCGCAGATAGCATTTCATGTTACTGAAAGAACCAAATCAACGTGCAATCAACAGTCCATTGATTATTGCCAGAGACACAATTTAGGAAGACAATCATACAAATATGCAAATAAAGATTTTAGAGATGGTGCCAAGTCTGTATCAAATCAGAATCATTGATAAGTTAACTCAACCAAGGAGCGGTGATTGAAGCAGTCGTATCTAAAATTCCAGAAATGAACATGAGTTTGACATTCTTCTATTGATATAGAGTTTCTTGTGAGAAAAGGATTTAACGGCATAAACTTTCATCTGGCCACCAGGAAACATTCTGAGGCATGCACCTAAAGATCACGTTGTCAACTGTAAATGTTTACCTGTGTAACGCATATTATTTATCCTAGAGCAGCATGTCTATAACCAGAGCCCAATAATCCCAAGAAATCTTAAAAGTTCATCCGATAAACATGGGCTTTTGAAATTTTCTTTTATTTCAGTGATAGTTAATGTAATACAACCAAATGTACCCAGAGTCTTCTGGATGAATGTCCTTATATCAGAAAGGCAGGAGGACCAGAGAAGGTGATGTGATGGCAGAAAAAGAAGTCAGAGTATGTGAAGCAAGGAATGTAGGCAACTGCTAGATGCTGGAAAAGACAAGGGAATGGATTTTCCTCTAGAGCCTCCAGTAGGAATAAAGACCTACCAACACCTTGGTATTAGGACTTAGAACTTCTAGAAGTGGAAGATTATATATATATATTTGTTTTAAGCCACTACATTTATGGCATTTTTTACAATAACAATAAAGAGCAGAAATTTTTCAGAATATTATATAAATGCAAGAATTTACAAGCACCAAAGGTAGAATTAAATGAGCAGAAATAGCTATCAGATCTGAATGGAATTTAGGACTAATGCACTGTAGAGGATGATGTCAGACTCTAATACTAAACTGCTAGCATTTAAATTCTGGCTCTACTACTGACAAGCTTTGAGACCTTCAAAAAATGTCTAAATATCCTTTATATTTTGGTATCCTCATTTTAAATGAAAATACAAACATTTAAATGAAAATACAAGGAGTAAATAATTTAATATTTGCAAACCAAAAAGGTTTAAAACTATTACTTAGGAATGGTAAATATTCTTCCTTAGTTATTATGTCCACAGTAACATTTGTGTTCCAAGATGGTGAATACATTAAAATGGTTAACTCAGTAGATCAGTTACAAACAGAGACTATTTGGTACAATATCTCCAACCCTACTCATCCACTCCTGGAAATTAAGTTGCCCAAAGAAAAAGGAAAGGAAGTTCTCGCATTGACTTGCTAAGGTTTCTGCTATCGTCATGGAGTGTGTCATGAAATAGAAATTCAGTTCAATATAAAGGAAAAAAGTCAGATTTCTTCCATTGTGGGTTTTATAGACTGAGTTATTAAAAACCTCAAGATCTGGGAAGATTGTAAGATACAGATTATACTTCAGGGAGACTTAGCATAGACTCAGATGCCAGAGAAAGCTTCACAAAGGGTATTATTTTAAGTTGAGTCCTGGAGGATGACTAAGAATGCTGTATGTAATAAGACATTTGTCAGCATAAGGAAAATCATAAAATCTTGTCCAGAGGCTAGAAAAAGAATTGTAAATTCCAAGAAATGAACCAAGTCCATATGTCTTTAGACAAAGGTTTTCAGGGATGAGTCAATTTGTTTCTCTTCCAACAAATATTTTAGATTCATCGACTCATTTCTATTTTCACTGTTACTAGAATGGTTCAGAGTACCATTATTTCAGACCTACATTCCTGGAATAACTCCTGACTGATCTTACCTGCATAATTACCGTAGTCCAATCCAGACTCCACACTACAGCAGGACTTTCTAGAATGAAAAGCTGATCATGCTACTTTTTTGTTTAACAATGTTCAATAAATCCTTAGTGTAATTATGATAAAGTTAGGACGCTTCAATATGACTTCAAAAAGTCCATAAAATGTTGACTGCTACCAAACACTCCCACTTCACAAACAACCCCCCCCTCACCTTTGTCTGTGTTCCAGCCATATCAGAATGAATCCCCAATTAAACCTATTTTCCATGAGGGCAGAAACTATTTCATCTATTTTATCTTCAGAAACTAGTATATTTCCTGGTGTAAAAAATATGAGGAATATTTTTTTCTTGAATATAGTTGAGAAAGATGCCCATGCCCACATTCATTTTCCAATATTATTCTTTGTTAAAACTGTGATACTTTAAGACACTATTTGACATTTCATCTAAGTAAATCACATTATCATAATTTGATATAAAGAAATCAAAAGACAATAAAACCAATTCCACAACTTTCCTATGAAAGGGAAAAAAAAAAACAATGGAAAGGATTTAACAACTTGTGTTGAGAAGTATGGAATGTTTGCACTTAACCTACATTGGTGTTATATAGTAAAGTAAAGTAATACCATAGTTTGTTATTGGTTTTCCCACTGTTTTTCAAGAATGCCTTAGAAACATTTAATATTTGCATAATATTTAATTAATGTAAATTTCAATTCCCAATATCAGCAAGATATTAGTTTCAATGATCATTTTGAAAGAGAAGCATAGGAATTGTACTATAGATAACTCACTAAAGTAAACCATTCATTTATTTAACAAAAATGAGATAATCAATATGTTCCAAAAACAAACACACTCATCCTCCATTACCTTATTATTTTACATAGTAAAATTATCATGTATACAGTAAAATTATTAAATATCAAACAGATGCATTCTACATTAACTGTGCTCTTTTAGTGACCAGTTATTTACTAAATGTGATGTTTCTATTTTGTCTTTCAATTCTAAATGATGAAAAGGTAGAATTTGAATATTTTATCCATGTTATTCTAAAATTACATTTGAAACATTAGAATAGTAGCATCATTGGATAAAAAAAAAGAAAATTGATATCTGAGAGAAATGAAGATAGAGAAAAATTAAAGGACACAATGAAAAGTACTTTTTTGCCCTATATTTTCCCCTTTTTGTGATTTCAAGATATAACCAGTCTTTGTAATTTCATGCCTCGGGGATCTGGAGTAGCCAGAAAGTCTAGATAGTCTGAAGTAAAAATTTATTCAAATATTGAAGAACAGTCCAAGCCCATTGAAGGGATCTTTTCTTCTATATTTTACTGTGTTTTGGGGCATGCTCCAAAACATAAGGGAGAAACCTTTTCAGGATCTCGTAAGGAGGACAGAAATCTTGAATCCTAAGAACAGCAGTGATCAAGAGGTGGCAAGAGATGCAGTGTGAAAAGGCTCATGTTAGGGTTGCCAAATTTAGAAAATAATTATATAGGACATCCAATTTAATTTTAATTTCAGTAAGTAATTTTTTTATAAGTATGTACATGGAGAGGTGTAGTCATACTAAAAACATTATTTGATGTTTTTCTGCTATTCAAATAAACCTGGATACCACGTATCTTATTTGGCAAACTAATTGTGGTTCATCTAGAGATTTCAGATTGTAGACTACTGAAGGTTCTTTAACCAAAGATTCACATGTTCTAAACTATGCAAAACTATTAAGGGCAACTAATAGAATACTTTCTTCTCATTAGGTTCTTTTAGAAGTCACATGTATGACTTCTTCAATGTTAATTTCTTTCAAGTCTCACATCACCTCTATGAGGTAATTATATTTGTTATCACCCCCTACTTTATAAATGAGGCAACCATGGCACAAAAAATCTAAGAAATTTTCAAAGGTCAGGTTACAATTAGTAGTGTAAGGGACCCAAATATGTCCCATATCTCTGGACAGGTAGAAATTCTGGGAAAGAAAAGTCAGACCACAGAGCCTGGTCTTTTAATCAGGTACTGCTAGAGTAAGGAAGCAGGCAAGTTACTCACATGATGGACCTGTGTGTTGAGAGAATGACCACTGCAGACTCCTAAATGATGATGGCAGGGTCTTTCCCAGAGACTTAGAGTTTCCAGTTACCTGAAGACCTTAGCAGAGCTGGCTATCTTATCCATAAATGATAAAATTCTGTACAGTGGATTGTTTCTTTGCTGTTTAAGCATAGTTTCTAAGGTTATGGTAACACTTCTGTCAATGAATTGTTTACAGGTATGATATCATTGTGGAATCTCAGAAGTCACTGAAGGTTTTGAAAATTTCAGTGATTGTGAACAGACATAGTTTAGATGTAAGTGTAGACTCCTTTGGAATGTTGGGCGAATAGCAGTTAGTTAGCAAAAGAAAGCAGAAATTGCAGTCGTGTTTGAATTTGCCTGCAACAAAAATTTCCCTGAGATTCTCAAAAGATCACTTAGCACTGGAATGGGTGGATTTTTAAATTTCAGATACCTTTCTTTGATTTCTTTAAAAAAAATTAAAAATAAAAATGCAAGAAAAAAATGGAAGAAGGAAACAGGAAACATGTATGGGGAAAAGTATACAAGAGCTTATGTTACTGAACACTGAATTCTTAAGAGAGGAAAAAAGAAAATATCCCAACAGCCTAAATATGGATTTACTTTAAGAGGCCAGATAATAATGCTGAGGCAACTGCAGGAAGAATATACCTCTAATTTCAAAACAATAATCTACTGAAAATGAGTGTGGATTCTGGGAATACTACTACTACCATATTAGAATGCTATTTATTCCTTTATCTCTCCCTCGCTCTCTTCTACCACTCTTCCTCCCTCTCTCCCACCCTTCCCTCCATCCTTTATCAATCTCTTACCATATGCTAAGCACTGCTTTAGGTGCTGGATAATTCAGGGAAGGAAGCAGATCCAAATCTCTTTCCTTATAGAGTTGACATGCTAATGAGGGAAGACAGAATATAAATACAGTGGTACCTTGATACTCTTCATTAATTGGTTTTGGGAGGCACAGTGTATACCAAAAATGACAAGAACCAAGCAATTTTTTCCCATAAGAAATAATGTAAATAAAAGTAATGCATTCCTAAACCAAAGACAAAACACATTTTAAAGGCAATATGTAAAAAGTTAAGGTTGTATATCATTACTTTACATGAGAAATACATCTAAAAATTAATAACGGCTTAGATTAAACTTAAAAAAAAAATCACTTCGCTGTACTGAGAAGAGCCCAGGGCCTAATGGGATGGTGGGAGGAGAGTAGTGAGGAGGAGAGGTTACATGGAGAGTTGCTTGGGAGAAGAGTCCCACTCCAACAGAACATCAGGAACATCAACTTGAATTTCAGTTGTTCTTTCTCTTTCTGCCTTTTTTCATCTTACACCACAGGCTCTGACACACACTTTGTCACCTTCACTAAAAACTTATCAAGAAGGACTGCTTCTGTCTTCTTCTCAGAATTCTTAAAAAATGGGAGATTGTTTAGTCATTTAATAAGTTTACACTTCTGTTTGTCAGAGTTTTGTCTGAATGGTGCTTCTCCACAAAGTTTTGAACTTCTGCCTGTTTTGCACAAATTTCTTTTATCAAGGAACTGGGGAAATCCTTCCTTATCTCATCCTCACTTGAAGAAATCTCTCCAGCCACCTCTAGTTGCTGCTCCTTCTGTAGTTCCTGCAGCTCCTCAGTGCTGAGCTCTTCACGATATCCCTCCACTAGCTCTGAAACATCAGCAGCATCAACCTCCAGACCCATGGATTGACCCAAAGATACAATATCCTGCACAACTGTACCTTCTGCACCTGCATGCTTGGGGTCAGCCTCAAACCCTTTGAAGTCTAAGTCACATCTTCTGGCCACAAATTCTTCCATGCTGAATTAATTGTCATATAAGAAACTTCATTCCAGGCCTTATCAATAAGGTTAAGGCAGTGCAAGATATTAAAATTCTCCTTCCAGAATTCTGTGATGGTCAAATGGGCATCAGAAGTGTTCTCAAAGCACCTCTGAAAAGCACCTTGGTGTACAACTTTTGAAGTTTGAAATGACCTGCTGGTTCATGGGCTGGATGAGAGGAGTAGTGCTGAGGGCAGGAACCTTAGGGTGATAGAACTGAACTCCTCCAGTACGTCATCTTGCAGGCATGGAGGGTGAACAAGCAAATGTTCCAAAAGTAAGAGAGCTTTCAGAGGCAAATCTTTCTCCAGCAAATATTTTTCACTGAGGGACCAAACCCTTCATTTATCCATTTAGTGAAAAATTGTCCATGACCCAAGCTTTGGTGCTTGCCCACCACATAACATGGGATTTGCTTCTTATGACATGCTTCTTGACAACTCACAGGTTTTCACTACAATAGACTAGTAGAGGCTTGAGTTTTAAGTCTCCACTAACATCACATAACAATAGAATGAGCTTGTTTTCCATTGGTTTGGGCCTGGTAATGCCTTTTCCTCTTTTGTGATATAGCTTCTACTGGATTTTTTTTTTCCAAAATCACTTCTGTCTCATCACAGTTAAAAATCTTGGTTGGAAGTAACACCCTCAGGCTCTATGTAGTCTTTACATTCATGAGCAGCCTTTTTATTAGCACTTGCTGCCTCACCATGCCTCACAACATTTTGGATGTTGGATGTCCTTTTAAAATTATCAAACCTGCAGTGACTGGCCTTAAAAATTTCAACAGCTTCATCGCTCAGTTCCATTTTCTTGCTCAAGAGATCTCCATGAAACACTTTCACTTTTTCTCATATCTTGGCTTCTGATACGCTGCCGCCCACTTCTTCTCATATACCCAATTTAATAAGAGCTTTCAACTTCCTTGAATGTTTGGGAATGCTGCTTTTTTACTGCTTTAACTCCTTTCACAACATCAGGTTTTTCATTGTTTCTTTATTCTTAGTAATTGTGGAGATCATTGTTCTAGGCATGCCATATTCCCTAGCAAGATCAGTAATGTGAATGCCACTCTCGTATTAATCTATTATTTTTTTATTTTGCTCTATGGTGGTGGGAATAGGCTCAGAGAATGGTTGTAATTTTCAAAAGGATGGCCGTGGTGAATTTCATTATGAAGATAACATGTAAGCAGGGGCTAGAAATTTCTGGAATATGAACTGTATTGAACATGCAGAGGTTTACCTAGAGTAGGAAGAAGTTGCACCTCAGGTTTAGTCCCTGGAATGTTACAGAAATGGGAGGTGGGAAAGTCGCCAAGTACCCTAATTCATTCCTTGGTCTTGACATCCTAAGGAAATACAGCCCACATTACCTCCTTTGTATATGGGAGTTACCATCGTAAGTTGGGAAATTGTTATTTCCAGGGGAAGCCGCTTTTCTGTGAGCAGCATAATACCTGAAAATATTAAGTGCTTTTTTCCCCCCTATTTTCCCCAGATCCTTCATTGCATGCCAGTAACCAAGCTTTGTAATTCTTTTATAGGATGATTTGACAGGAGAGAAAGCTCCCTTCAAGCCCAACTTTTGTTAAAACCGAATCTTATTGAAGGGATTGTGTTAGGGATTCTTGAGGGAAAAAGAGGGGAGTGAGAAAATATGTTTGAAAAGCAGTATCTTCTGGAGAACTGAACAGGACAGTATAGGGATTTTTATTTTTGTTAATTGTTTTAACTGTTGTAGAGCACAATATATTCTGTTTTGACCTCTTTGAAGTGTACAGTTCTGTAGAATTAATTATATTAATAAATGTGTTACCCTCAACTACATCCATTATCCCTTCTTTTTCATTACCTCAACCAGAAACTACTCATCCATTAAACTCCAACTTCCTTTTCCTCCCTGCCCCCACCCCCAAGCAAGGTAATCTGTAAATCACTATCTGCCTCTATCAAGTTTGCTTCTTCTAGGTATTTCATATAAGTAAATATGTACAATATTTGCCCTTTTCTTTCTGTCTTTTTTAACTGAACATAATGATTTCCAGGTTCTTCCATGTTGCTTACAGCATGCATCAGAATATCATTCCCTTTTAAGGTCTGAATAATATTGCTATATATAAATATATATATACATATATGTATATATGTGTTTGTGTATATACACATACCATAAATAGGGACCCATAAACATTGCTGGTAGCATTGTAGAATAGTATAGTGACCAGGGAAATCAGTTTGGCATTTCCTCAGGAAGTTGATAACAGAATAACTGTATAGCTTGACAATCCCAATTTGTATATACCCAAAGAATTGAAAGAATTGATTCAAACAATTATCACACCAATGTTTATAGAAGAATTAATCAATAACTAAAAGGTGGAATTAACCCAAATATCCATGAAAGGATGAAAGGTTAAGGATTTTCAACATCAAGGATTGTGGTCATTGGACCTGCTTCTCTGCATTATTTCAGGTATTGAGACTAAATAGTTTCCTCATAAATTTAGGGATCCCCACCTCTCAGATGACCCCAATGCTTTAATGGGTGGTTATAGTTTTTGCTGTTGGAAATCTCTGATTGTCTCATCTTTCATGTTCAGAAACTTGACATTCCCATCACATGTATAAACAATTTCCTAAATATTTTTTTTCAATTCTTTGGTAGAAATATTTATAATAGTTTATGTTCTTGACTAGATATTGGGTTGTACATTGCCCAAAAAAATTCAGTAAAGAAGGTGAAGGTGAAGGCATCTGCTATAATTGCATTTGGAGCTAGAGAATATTTATACAGATAACAGAACCAAGATAGGCTGTGCATATAACCACTGGGTTTTAGATAATTAAGAACTTATTTCTGAAAATTTATAACTGAGTTACCTCCAATGAAGTCACCTTAATGTGAAAGTAAGACACAATCCCTAACGTCAAAGACTGTGTAAACTAAATGCCAGTAATAATAAAGCCCAGAGGATTAGCACTGCTGATTAACAAATTCAAGGTCAGTGCTAGTATTCAGGATCCATGATAAAGAGGTATAATATACAGATCCAATATAGATTCCTGGAAGGATTTTAGTCTAAATATAGAATGTTAATAATTTTTTAAGAATGGTGGATGATTCAGACATTTCATCAAAAGAAAATGTCATTCTAAGTCAAATATAGGCTACCAAAATTCGGCAACTTATTTAAGTAAAAATGGACATTGCAATGAAAGTAGAATATATAAAACTTTAAAAAGAATAAACTAAAGTATGAGAGTTCTATAGAAGACTATTTATGAAAAATGCTATCAGATGTATAAAAGAAGCAAATGAAATCTGACAGGTATTCAAAAAAAAGTGCCATGTCAGTTGGCCCTACTTTGAAGTTTGTGTTTCTGTATGATGGAGCTGGAATCAGATGTAATCTTTGTCCACAAGTCTCTCCTGTTACTTTTACCGGAACTGTAATTGGTGCTGGGGTTTAACGTATACCCAAGGGACCTGAATCTCTGGACTGACCATGTGATAGCCAGGCCCTGTGCCTCTACAGACTTACAACTCCTACACTCTGGATTATTGTACTTACCCCACTCAGCTAACATGGAGGTGACGAGGGTTGACCACCACACCAGGGAGCCAAGAATGCCTACAGCTGAAAGCAGGAGAATTGCATCCAGCATCTGTGTGAACTCTCAGCCCCCTCTTGATGTAGATGTGGAGTGGACACAGACATTCTAAGGTCCACAGGATGGAGGAATGAAGTGTGGATTAGAGTGGACTTACTGATATTCTATTCATGAACTATTGTGCTTAGTAATCGAAGAAAGTGTGGCATTGGTGTGGGGAGGTTGGCCATGGTGGCCGCTGGCTGTAGGGAGTGGGAGGAAGAGATGTGATGTGGGGGCGTTTTCAGGACTTGGTGTTGTCCCGGGTGGTGCTAGAAGGACAGTTACCGGACATTGTATGTCCTACCATGGCCCACTGGGTGGACTGTGGGAGAGTGTGGGCTATGATGTGGACCATTGACCATGAGGTGCAGCGGTGCTCAGAGATGTATTCACCAAATGCAATGAGTGTCTAATATGATGGAGGAAGTTATTGTTATGGGGGGAGGAGTGTGGTGAGGGGGGTGGGAGTATATGGGGACCCCAAATTTTTTTAATGTAACATTAAAAAAATAAAGACAAAAAATAAAAAAAAAATTGTAGGACAGATATTAAATTATTAAGTGATAAATCAATCTGTATGTTGCTCACACACGTCACATTATACAATTCTTTAAAAATGTCATAATTAACCCTTAATATGCTCGAAGAAATGTGCCTACAGTAAGAAAAGCAGATGTTATAATTTAAGCCCTAGTTAAATGAAAAGGATCGAATTGCTGAAAACAGACCATTAACTGAGTACTATAAAATATGGTAGAGTACACAAAAATATTTTAATTTTAAATTTATTACTAATTTATTACTAATTTAAATTTATTACTAATAAATTTAAAATTAAAAAGTTATGAAGGAGAAATACCTAAACATTGATTAATTGTATTTTCAATTTCACATACCAACTTCATTTATTTTCTACTCTCTCCTTTCTTAAATATTAATTTTGGCCAGAAATTATTCAGTAATAAATTTAAATATTTTATATAATTTCACCATTTAACATTTTTACAATAAAGGTGTCTTCATAGCTATTAAGCTTAAGATATTGCTTGCTTAAATTCATGATTTTGAGAATTTCTTTCAAACTGTACCAAGAATTCTATATGAAAATTGCCATATGTTCTTTCTTAGGATTTTTTTCTCACATCAGATTAAAAAATATGTGATTTGCATCTGAGTTTTAATCTCAAAATATTAAAGGCAAAATTCTATTTTGTTTTAAATTCAAAAATAATACTCATATACATGCAGGCACCTCTTCTTAATTCTATTTTCTATATTTATTCCAAAAGTAATGTAAACAGTGAGGTGGATTAAGTCACTGAATTTAACAATTGAAAAAATCTGAATAAATGTTCTACATTCAACTTCTGTCTTCAAAATACATACTTTTCTCACAGTATGATGTTTGGGCTGTGGTTATTTCACAAAATAACTTACTGGTGTTCTGCTGGGGAACTATTGTGATTAGTAATGGAAGAAATTGTAGTATTGATGTGGAGAAAGTGGCCACAGTAGCTGCTGATGGTAGAGAGAGGGAAGAAGAGATATGATGTGGGGACATTTTCAGGATTTGGAGTTGTCCTGAGTGGTGCTGCAGGGACAGATGCTGGATATTGTGTGTCCTGCCATGGCCCACTAGGTAGACTGGGGGAGAGTGTAGACTACAATGTAGACCACTGTCCATGTGGTACAGCAGTGCTCCAAAATGTATTCACCAGGTACATACAGTGATTGTTCCACAGTGATGGAAGAGGTTGTTGATGTGGGAGGTGTGGTGTGAGGGGAGTGGGGGGTATATGGGGATCTCATATTTTTTGAATGTAACATTTAAAATAAAATTTTAAAAAGAACTTCCTGTATCTATTTCA
Source organism: Dasypus novemcinctus (assembly GCF_030445035.2). Classification (NCBI taxonomy): domain Eukaryota; kingdom Metazoa; phylum Chordata; class Mammalia; order Cingulata; family Dasypodidae; genus Dasypus; species Dasypus novemcinctus. The sequence goes on from NC_080673.1 coordinate 59,003,953, forward strand.
TATTGAATTTGAAACTTTGCCATTATATCAGAATCAAAGGATAGCTAACAGAGGAAACACATGACAAAAAAGATATATTTCAAATAAATTTCTTTTGCTAGACTCCAGATAATCTAGTAAGAGGGAAACGATAAAATCTCTTGGTCTTCAATTCAAATCAGTAACAGGAATTGATCAAAGAGAATAATAGGACAAACAAGAAAATATTAATTTTAGGAAAAATGTGATTGAGTAGGAAGCTTGCTAGAAATTAGTGGTAGCTATATAAAATATGTTTTTACATAATAAATTCATGTTATTAAAAAATTCACCATTGAAATTCACATTGAATTTAGAACACTTAAATGTAGATGATATGTTTTGTATCTCTCTTAAATTATGTATGTTTGTGTTTTAATTTTCCAATTTATTTAAAAATTAATTACTAATCTTAGACATTACTCTATTGTTGTTCATGCATTTTGCTGTTTTTTTTGTACCCTATACTGTTTATGTATCTTATACTTTATAATTTTCACTTTAACTCTCCTCATAATGTCTTAATGTAAAGAAATTTAAATTTTGAATATATTAAATTTATAAATATTTTTATTTATAGTTTAACTGTTTGAGTTTTGCTTAAAATTTTTTTCTCACTTTTTTGTCACTTTTTGTCTTAGTTTTATTTTTCACATTTAAGTTTTTATTTCACTGAGATTGGTTTTTACCTCAGTTTTGAAGAAAGAGACATCCAATTTCATTTTTCTGCAATTGGCTAAATAATTATCCACCCTAAGTCTTAAATTTATTGAATTTGAAGTTTGTTTCATTTAAATATGCTAATTTTATTATACATTTGCAGTGCCTGCCATCAGCAATGCTCTTTCTGTTGTAAATCAAATTTTCATAAGAGATGCTGTGTCTGGATTGTCTATTCTGGTCATTACTAAAATTTCTAATCCTTATTAGAGTAAGTTGGGCAAGTTATCAAAGAACAGTAATAGCACCCAACAACCCATATAAATCCCTACACAAGGGAGAGAAACTGAGCATCAGAGTAAACTCACCATCATAATCAGATGCCTTGACCTCAGGAAAAAATTACAAGCCATATTAAGATAAAGGAAGATATGGCACAAGCAAAGGAAAAAAATCAAAGCCTCAGTTGGCATTTAGAACACAGGGAATCCAGTGGTGGATGATGGACTATGGTTAACAGGGCAAATAGGAAAATATTCCCTCATGAATGATAGCAAATATATAATATGAATAAAAGGTATTAATAATTAGGAGGGTTGGGAGGAAATATACTGAAAGTGTGATATGGGCTATCGTTAGTAGTAATAATTTGAAGATGCTCTTTCATAGTTTATAACAAATGTTTCACAACAGTGCAAGTTGTTGGCGGTGGAGAGATGTAGGGAGCCCTGTCTGATGATATATAGGTTTGTTTTGTAAATTCACAAATTTTACTATACACTTATTTTTGTGTATATTCATTATGAATGGTATACTTCAATAATATTTTATATAAAATATAAGGAGGAGTTATTTCATAGACGTTAATGGGGTAGATACCAAAAGAGGCAGAGTACAGCTCCTAGTTCTTTCCTTGGGAGGCAGCAGAACTTAGTTTCCTTTTAAAAGTACGTTAGATTGCCTCCTAACATTACTCTACTTTCTTCACTTTTGTTTTACTTGATCTTCCTTCAACAGGGTTTTATTAGTTTATAACAAATTAATCCTTCAATAAAGCAAAGTATTAGCAACAAATATAATATGGTTAGTATTTGGAAACTATCAAAAATTGGAAAAGAAGAGGGAAAAGAACTAAAACTTACTAAATTTCTTTCATGACCAAACATTGTGTTAGGGGCATTACATTTAATCTTTTAAATGACTGCATATTTCAAGGATGTTTCTATTTTCCTTCTACAGATGAAGCAAATAAGTCACAAGGAGCTTAATAAATTTGAATAAGCTACTGCAGAGTCAGGATTTAAACTCAGGATCACCTGGATGTAAAGGCACATTCCTTTACACTGCCATGATCAGACTTTGGGATAATGCAAAACAATTTATTTTTTAGGTCAGACAAAAGAACATATTGAGACATGGGGGAAATGAACAGAGCTAATGCAAATAGTTTTACCACATGCTTTAAAGATGCATGAAAGCAATAAAGGTATTGTTTACCATAGAAAAGTATTACTCAGAAAGACAAGGTTGCAATTTCAATTTGCTTCCAGAGTTAGAAAAGGGTTCCTAGTCTGAGCGTTTGATGTATAGCCCTCCAGACTTCTTATGCTTACCACTGGACTCAAATATCTATTTCCATCTTTTTTTATTTTCAACATTACTGTGCTTTTATTTAAATGCATCTTTGGTAGACAGTAAATAGCTGGATCTTGCTTTTTAAATATATTTTTACTATCCATATATTTCCATTAATTTTATTTACAAACATTCAATATGCACTACACACACACTCTCCTTCCTACCCTTAAATTGTAATGCTTAGTTCATTAATATTTAATGTAATTACTGATATGATTAGATTTCGACCTACTATTTTACTTTTTTTCCTGTTTGTCCTCTCCACTTATTGATCCTCTGTTACTCTTTTACTGCCTATTTTGAATAAATTGTAAGTTTTAAACATCTCATTTTAAGGGAGCATGTGTAGCTCAAGTGTTTGAGTGCCTGCTTCTCATGTCAGAAGTCCTGGGTTCAATCTCCAGTACCTCTTAAAAAATATATCATTTTAATCCATCTATTGTTTTTTACCCTCTTAGCATTATATTTTTGTGGTTTCTAGAAATTATTATATACTTTCTTAATTTTTCAAAATCTACAATATGTGCTAATATATCTTCTTGCAAGATATACACAACCATAAAGATTCATTTATCCCTTCCACAATTATTTATTTTATAGTGGTGATATGTATTATATCTACATATGTTACTAACCATATAATGCAATGCAATAATTATTGGGTTAATCATATGTATTCTTACATAAGCCAAAAGAAAATAGAAGACACTAAATGAGCATAAAGAAAAATTTGAAAATGTGAATAGAAAAATAGCAGAGTTTATGGGAATGAATTACACAATAGGTGAGATTAAAAGCATATTAAAGTCATACAAAAAGAGATTTGAAATCATAGAAAAAAGAATCAATAATTAAGATGACAGAAGAGTCGATATTGAAAAGAAAGAACAGGACCAGAAAATAATGGGAAAAAATGAGGAGGGGCTCAGAGAGTGAAGTGACAGCATGAAGCACAACAATATACATGTCATGGGAGTTCCAGAAGAAGAAAAGGGAAAAGGGACAGAAAGAGTATTTGAGGAAATGATGACTTAAAATTCCCAACTTTCATGAAAGAAATGAATTTATATGTCCAAGAAGTGCAGTATACTTTAATCAGAATAAATCCAAGTAGACTTCCTCCAAGACACATACTACTCAGAAAGACAAATGAAAAAATAAAGAGAAAAATCCTGAAAGCAGGATAAATCATCACCTAAAAGGGAAACCCTAAGTATTATTGTGAATTTCTCAACAGAAACCACGGAGGTGAAAAGACAGTGGTCTGGCAAATTAAGATACTAAACTAGAAAAACTGCCAGCTGTGAATTCTTTATCCAGCAAAACTGTCATTCAAATATGAGGGTGAATTTAAAATATTCACAGATAAACAAAAACTAAGAGAGTTCATAAGCAAGAATCCAGTTCTGCATGAATCACTAAGGGAGTTCTGCAACCCAAAGGAAAAGATAGGAAAGGGAGGCATGGAGTAGCATGTAGAAGTGAAGACTATCAGAAAGGATAAGCAAAATGGTAAAAAAGGAGGACAAAAAATAAATGACATGAAATCTAAAGGATAAATTGTTGTTAATAAATAATGCATACAGTGATAATACTGAATTTGAATGGATTAAACTCTCCAAAAGAATCAGATTGATAGAATTGATACAAAAACATGAATCATCAATATACTGTCTACAATAGACTCACCTTAGACCCAGGGACTGAAAGTGAAAGGCTGGAAAAATATATTTCATGCAAACAGTAAATAAAAAAGAGCAGGGTACCTGTACTAAGCCACAGTCAACATTGTACTCAATGGGAAAAGGTTGAAAGTTTTCCTTTTAAGATCAGTCATAAGAAAAGGATGTCCACTGTCAACACAGCTATTTAAAATTGTGTTAGAAGTTTTAGCTACAGCAATTAGGGAAGTGAAACAAATAAAAGGCGTCCGCATCCTTTTGGGAAATGAATAGAAATGGTGAAAGCACATGACATGATTTGTAATTAGCAGTGCTAACATATGGGTGTGATAGTGGTTGAAAGAGAACCTACATGTCAAAAATGATTATTGTTAATACTGCATGTATAAGAATGTTTTTCTCTGAAGCATAACTAATACACATTAGTGTTTCAAGATTTTAATATCAGGGTGAAATTTGGGCAAAAATACAACAAAATCAAACTATGAAGAGTAGAGTATAGTAATACATTAATAATCTATCAATGGTTCAAAAAGGAAATATGCTGAGTAAAAATATATAAAATATATAAAAGTTACTATTAATACATATTGTTTGGTTCTATACAAAATATAAGTACAAATAAATCAGAAAGATAGAAATAGATTGACAGTTATATATAGCAGGGAAAGGATAAAGAGATTGAGTGGTGATACTGATGGATTTTGCGTTTTTTTTGTTTGTCTTGTTTATTATTATTATTTTTGGAGCAATGACAATGATCTAATATTGATTGAAGTGATGAATGTATAACTCTCTTATTATACTGAATGCCATCAATAATACACTGTGGATGCATGGTATGGTTTATGAATACATTTCAATAAAATTAATTTAAAAAAAGAATGAAGTTGTAGGACTCATGCTTCCTGATTTTTAATCTCATTACGAAGCTAAAGTGTTAAAAAAAAATCATGGTACTGGCACAATGATAGATACACACACAAATGGAATCGAATTGAGAATTCAGAAATAGATTCTCACATCTATGGCCAAATGATTTTTTACAACGGTACCAAGTCCACTCAATTGGGCATGACTAGTTTCCTCAAAAAAACTGTTCTGGGAAAAATATATATCCATATGCCAAAGAATGAAGGAGGACCCCTGTTTCACACCATGTAAAAATTAAATGAAAATAGATCAGAACCAGGACAATAAAATCTTTAGAAAAAAATGTAGGAATGTATCTTCAGGACCTTGTGATAGGCAATGGTTTCTTAGACTTTATACCCAAAGCATAAGCAACAAAAGGAAAAAAATAGATACATGGGATCTCAAAATTAAAAACTTTAAATATCAAAGGACTTTGTCAAACAATGCTGGAGGCTAGAAGTCCAAAATCACAGTGTCAACATAGTCATGTTTCTTTTAAAAGGGGAAAATCCATTCTATGCCACTCCTCTAGCTTCTGGTAGGTGGAAAACAACCCAATGCTTTCCTTGGCTTATTGTGTCATAACTCACTTTGCTTCTATCACATGGCCATTTCTCTAACTTTCTCTCTCTTTGTTTCATTATATCTAAATTTCCTCCTCTTAGAAGGACTTCAGTCCACCATCCATTACCAAACATTTCCTTCATTACAAATAGGAACATTGTATAGTTTAAGCCTTCACATTCCATTCTCTATCCCTACTCTGTACCCTGGTAACTTATATTCTAAATTCTGACTCCATGAGTGTACTTATTTAATTTAAAATCAGTGAGATATCTGTGTAGCTTATTTCACTCAAAATGTTGCTCCAAAGCTTATCCATATTATTACATATATCACTGCTGCATTCATTTCAATAGCTGAATAATATTCCATAGTATGTATATACTGTATTTTGTTTATCTATTCATGGGTTAATGGACATTTGGGTTGTTTCTATTATTTGGAAATTGTGATTAATGCTGCTATGATCATTGGTGTTCAAATAGCTGTTCAATTCCCTGCTTTCAATTCTATAGGGTGTATATTTAGTAGTGGGATTACCTGGTCATAATATATTTCTATCCTTAGCTTTCTGAGGATCTGCCAAACTGTCTTCCACAATGGCTGCAATGTTTCACCTTGCCAAAAATGGAATGAATGCTCTTATTTCTCTACATATTCTCCAATACTTATTTTCCTTTTTTTAATAGCATCCATTCTAATGAGTGTGAATTGGTATCTCATTGTGTTTTAGATTAGTTTATCCCTGATGGCTATTGATGTTGAACATATGTTTAATTGATTTCTGGTTATTTAATATCATCTTTGGAGAGATTTCTGTTCAAGTCTTTTGTCCATTTTATTTTAATTGGGTTGCTTCTTTATTTGTTGTAAGGCTGAAGGTTTTCTTTATATATTGTGGACATTAATCCTCTATCAAACATGTTGTTTCAAATATTTTCTCCTATTGTGTGGATACTCTTACTTTCATTATAAAGTCCTTTGAGGAACAAAAATTTTTTATTTTGATAGGGTCCCATTTACTATTATTTCTTTTGTTGCTTGTTTGGATATAATTTTTTAAATTGCCTAGCAGAAGGCCCTTGGGATTCTTCCCTATGTTTTCTTCTAGGAATTTGATAGTACTAGCCCTTATATTTAGGTCTTTGATCCATTTTTGAGTTGATTTTTGTATCTGGCATCTTAATATTTTTTATTCTTCCAATCCATGAACATGGAATACCCTTCCATTTATTTAGCTCTTCTATGATTTCTTTTCACAGTATTTTGTAGCTTTCTGTGTGCAAGTCCTTTACACCCTTAGTTAGACTTATTCCTAGATATTTGTTTCTTTTAGATACTGTGAATGGAGTTTGTTTGTTTTTTTTAAATTTCTTCTTCTGATTGTTCATTGCTTCTGTATAGAAACACTACTAATTTGGGGGTATTGATCATAATCCTGCCATTTTGCTGAATTCATTTAATTATTCTTGGAGTTTTCTTGAAGACTTTTTTTAGGATTTTCCATTTACAGAACCATATAATCTGCAAATAAGGAATACTTACCTTCTTCCTATCCAATTTGGATATATTTGATTTATTTTTCTTACCTAATTTCTCAGGCAAGTGTTTCCAGTACAACGTTAAATAAAAGTGATGAAAGTGAGCATATTTACCTTGTTACTGATCTTAGAGGGAAAGCCTTCAGTTTTTCACCACTAAGTATGATGTTAGCATGAGCTTTTCATATATGCCCTTTATCATAGTGAAGACGTTTCCTTCTCTGCTTAGTTTTCTAAGTGTTTATATTTAGTATGGGTGCTGTATTTTGTCAAATGCATTTTCTGCACTGATTGAGATGATGTTTTCTTTTTACCTTCATTCTGTCAAAGTGATGTATTATATTAATTGATATGCTTATGTTGAAATGACCTTGCATACAAGGGATAAATCCCATTTGTACATGGTGTAAACTTCTTTTAACTGGATTTGGGTTTGTTATTAATTTGTTGAGAATTTTTACATTTTATTCATAAGATATATTGGTCTGTACTTTTCTTTTTTTGTTGTATCTTGACCTGGGTTGGGAATGAGAGTGATGTTGGCCTTGGAGAATGAGTTAGTGAGTTTTCCCTCCTCTTCAATCTTTTGAAAGAGGTTAAACAAAATTGGAGTTAAATCTTCTTGGAATATTTCATAGAGTTCCCCTGTGAAGACACCTCGTCTTGGACTTTTCTTCATTAGGACGGTTTTGATGACAGATTCAATGTATTAGCCAGTAATTGGTTATTGATATCTTTTATTTCTTCTTGACTCAATGCAGGTAATTTGTGTTTTTCTAAGAATATGTCCATTTCATCTAGGTTATCCAATTCATTGGCATTCAGTAGTTCCTAGTATCTGCATGTAGTGATACTTATTTCAACAGGGTTGGTAGTAATAACCTTTCCATTTTTTTCCTTTTTAAAATTTGTATCTTCTCTCTTTTTTCTTTTTGAGTATTACTCAATGTTTGTCAATTTTGCTGATCTTTTCAAAGAACCATGATTTGGTTTTGTTAATTATCTCTATTTTTTTTTCTTTGACATTTATGTCCAATAAAAATTTTGTTATTTCCTTCCTTCTTCTAACTTTGGGGTGAGTTTGATTTTCTTTTTCTGTTTTGTCCTCTGACTTGAAGTCTTTATTGGTTTATAATACAATTGTTTAAAGCTGTAAGTGCTGTCTTTGATGCATTCTATAAGTATTGGTATGTTGTATTTTCATTTTCACTCACCTCAAGGTATTTTTTAATTTTCTTCTGATTTCTACTTTTATCCATTTCATAGTTTAAGTGTATGTTGTTTAATTTCTGCAGATTTTTTCCATTTTCCTTATTTCCCTCTGTTATTGATTTATAGCTTCATTCTATTGCAGTTGGAGTATATACATTATATTATTTCAATATTCTTGAATTTATTGAGACTTGTTTTGTGACTCAACGTATGATCTTTTCATGAGAATGGTTCATGTTCACTCAAGAAGAATGGGTATTCTGTTTTAGTTGGGTGCTGTGTTTTTTATATGTGTGTGTGTGTGTGTGTGTGTGTGTGTGTTTGGTCTAGTTGTGTTAGAGCATCATTCAGGTCTTGTGCTTCTTTATTGCTCTTCTGCCTAGAAGTTCTATACATTACTGAGAGTGATGTGGTCATTTTTCTACTGCTTATATAGAACCATCAGTTTCTACCTTAAGATCTGACAGTCAGCATTTGCTTCATTTATTTTCAGGCTCTGCTGTCAGGTGCTTATATATTTGTAATTGGTGCATTTTCCTGTTGAATTGTCCCCTTTTTGAGTATGTATTGATCATCTCTGTCCCTCTTAACTGTTTTTGAGATAAAGTCTATTTTATCTAACATATAACCACCCAACTCTTTTTTTAATGAATGGTGTAAATTTTTTTCCATCCTTTAACACTCAACCTCTTGTGTCTTTGTTTTCAAGGTGAGTTTCTTGTAGATAGCATATAGTTGGGTAAGGCTTTCAACTGAAGAATTCAACCCATTTACATTTAAAGCTACTACTGTTAATATATGACTTTCTTCTGCCATTTTTTCCATATAGTTTTTGTAAGTTTTATATCTTTTTTTGTCCCTCACTTCTATTAAGACCTTTTTTATTTTTTTTCTTGTATTGTACCATATTTAGTGCCTTTTCATTTCAATCTGGATATATTTCTCATCTGTTTCCTTATGGTTAAAAAGAGGATAAAATTTAATATCTTAAATATATTACAATCATATTTTGTTTGGTACCAACTTTAATAGCATGTGCATATTCTTTTTTCTTATACTTTTCCGTCCCCTTACACTTTTTTGTACTTCTTACTACTTATATCTTCATTCACTGCATGTCCAAAAACCTAGATTTATCATATTTTTATGCATTTGCATTTTAGCTCCTGTAGGAAGTAAAAAGTGTAGTTGCATATCAAACAATGCAATACAATAACATGGGAATTTATAATGACCTAAATGGTTATCTTTATCACCAGTCTTTCTACTTTCTATTATGCTACTATGCTAATTTGAACTACTATCTACTTCCTTTCCTTTCAGTTTGATGAACTCCCTTTGGCATTGCATGAAGTTCTCCACCATTATTTATATGAATATTCTTGCTGCTCTTTTCTCTTTTCTCCTGAGATTCACATAATGTTTATATTATTGTGCTTCATGTTGACCCTAAGATGTCTTAGGCTATTTTCCATTTTAATATTTCTTTTATCTTTCTTCTCCTCAATCAGACTCATTTAAAAGATTTTCCCTTCAAGTTCATTGATTCTTTCTTATGTCTGTTCCAGTCTGCTCTTGAAACCCTCCTGGGCATTTCTTATTTATTGTGGTCTTCAAATCCAAAAGTTAATTTGGTTCCTTTTTAAATTTTATCTCTCTTTACTAAGACTCTAATATTGGTCATTCATGGTTCTCCTGATATTCTTTAGTTTTTTCTCTTGTTTCCTACATGTCCTTTGTTCAGTTCATCTTCTTCATTAATGTCTTCTCCATTTTTATCTTCTTTCTTTGGAGGGACCATAATTTTGTGTTTCCTTGTTTATCTTATTCTTCTCTTTCACACTGTACATTTTAATATTTTGGAAAGTTAATTCTTGGATTTATTCCCTGAGTTGTCTGTTTCTTGATTTTATAAACAGTGAAAAGACAAAGGTCTTCTAGATTCAGTGCTACTAGCAAGAAAGTGTGGCCAATGCAATTGCAGTGTGCAGAGTTTTCCCTATCTTGTCTTGGACTTTCACTTGTTTGTTGTTTTGGAAGTCCCATCTTTATAGGATTTGGTCATATACTCTGTTTCACAGAAGCCAGACCTCCTTCTTCCTGATATTTGAAGCTGGCAGGACTTTGTCCCTGACTGTCCGTCTCTATAGTTTTGTTTTGTTTTGTTTTTTCCTCTATTCCTTCTGTTTTCTGAAACTGATTTTGCCTCAAGGGTAAAATCTGGAAGGAGGGGCATTTAGGTAATTAGTCATTCCCAGCCAAAACATGAATGTGTATAGAATGGCTCCAAAGGGTACCGGGTGAGAGGATTTGGATGGACACCAAGAGTTTCGGTGAAATGTTCTCAAAGCTGAGCTTTCCTGGTCTGTGCAGCAAATGCAGTTGGACCCTCAGCAATTCAAATTCACTAATCATAAACCATGATCAGTAATCAGTCATGTCCACTCCCATATTGGGAAGCCAATTTTTGCATTCCTTTCTTTCACCAGTGAGCTAGGAAGGGGCTAGACCCTACAGCAGCCAGACATGACATTGGGAATGGCCACCAGGAGCTGTCCACAGGGAGAGAGAAATTTACTGTTTTTTATCATAATTTATCAGCCTCTTCCTCCTGCTCTTCATGGATGTAGTATAGTATATTTCTAGCCTCTGGAGTTTAAAAATAGTTGTTTCAGATAGTTCCTGCTTGTTCAGTTGTTGTTTTCGTAGGAGAACTGAGTCATGGAGTTCCCTATTCCATCATCCCCAATCCTCTACCTATAGATTCTTTGCATAGTCTCTGTTAACAATCTTCTCAATGATAATTTGTGATTTGTGTTTCTTCCCTTCCAATCTTAAGACCTTTATAAAAATTATTATTATTTTCTTTTTTTTTTAATTTGCCTTGCTAGGTTTCCTAGGTCCTCACATACTATGTTGAAAAGAAGGATAATAGTGGGGCACTCACTCTACCTGCTGATTTTAAGGGCAGTGTTTTCAACATTTGATCATTACTTCCAATACTTGTAATAGACGCTTTCTAGGTGCTTGGGATAGAGGTATCAGAATTATCTGCTAAATATTTGCATTCCTTTCCCATAGTTTATATTGTTAGGGACCATATTTTTCTTCTTGTCGTTGGATATAGATAAGTTTTTGTGACTTGTTCTCTATAATAAAATGGGTTCTGAAATAAGAAAACTTGTAAGAAGGCAGTGCATTGTTTAAACTTTCTTCTCCAATTCAATTATTGAAAACAAAGGATGTTGGATTCATTAGAGGATGCTGAAATGATAAAATAGTGGGACCCATGTATCACCCAAAATGTTCTTACAGGAACACATATATGGTAATATATGGTACTTTTTTGTAAGTGAGCAATAATGAATTGTTTCCAAGTGAGTTTTAGTTTCTGGACCTGAAATGCTCCAATTAATATTTCATTATTGACTTAACATATTACAGTCAGAGAATATATTTTTATGATATCCATCATTTCAAAAATGGTTAAAACTTGTTTATATCCCAATATTAGGGCGCTTTTCACAAATGTATGCTTGCTTGAAAAAGAATGTGAATCCTGACATTTTAGTTACATTTTCAGTAAATATATATTCCCATACCTGTGTAAATGTACAAAAATAAGCATCAAATCTTGGTGTATTCTTCTGTTTATCTGAAAATATCTGTTCTTTATTTCCTTCTTGAAACTTTTCTTTGGGTACAGCATTTCAAATGGGCAATCATTCATAATATCAGCATATTATGTATTGGATTCTGTCTTTTCATACTATGGTTGAAATGTCTGCTGCACATATCAATATTACTCCTTGAGCTAAAATGTTTTACTATCTAGAGGCTTTAAGAAATTTTCTTGTCTTTGGTGTACTTCAAATTTTTGTTGTTGTTGTTGTCTATGATTGGTTGTAGTGTTTTTTTTCCCTTACACTTCAGATTCATTGTGTGTTGTTATTGTTGTTGTTTGCAACTATATAGTGATGTCTTTTTAATCAGTATTGGAAGTTTGAGCAATGAATTCTAAAATTTCTCTGTCAAATTTTCTCTCTCCTTATTTCTACAACACTTCACAGATCTTTTCAGTTGTTATCAACTTATTCATCCTCCCTTTATTTCAAGTTTTCTAGCATTTTCTCCATTTATTTGTTTCTTTGTGCTACATGGAGAAAAATGTCATCTTTAATATTTCATCTATTCCATTCTCTTTAATTGTGTCCAATATCCTAGACTGTAATACATACTTGACTTGTTCATTTTTTAAAAATTTCTGAACCATAATGTAATACAGAAAAGAGGATGTCATAAAATTACTGTACTGTGATAACCGATGTAAAGCTCACCCAAGCAGGTTTCCAAAATACCCCTTTTTAAATAACTGTTCTTGTTCTCTTATAAATTGCTTTAGGTGACTTGTGCAATGTGGATTTATTAACTTAAAAGCTCACAGTTCTGAGGATATGAAAGTGTCCAAATCAAGTCATCATGCTTTCACCCCGAGCTGAAGCTGTGGGTAATCAGGCACATGATGGCATCAGCTCATCTATTCCCTCTTCTTTGGGCTTCCTTGCTTACATCTCTGTCTTCAGTGGCTCCTCTTGTCTTCTGTGTTCCACTAATTTCAGATTCTGTCTCCTAGGGTTTCTTTTTCAGCACCTGGGTATTTCTTTCTGTTTCTGTGGCCTCCTCTGTCCCATTTATAAAAGGCTCCAGCAAGAAGACCAAGACCCACTCTGGGCTAAACCCCACTGAAGCAATCCAACAAAATGCTCTTAATGAAATCCAATCTAATCAAAGGATCCCACACTCACAGGAATAGACCAATTTAAGAACATATATTTCTAGAGTCCACAAAAGACTCAAATTACACATAATCACTATTCCTACTTTATAGTAACCACTTATTTTATTTCTTTACAATTCTATTAGCTAAAAACTTATCTCTAAACAATATAATTTATATTTTCCTGCTTTCCTTTTTTTTAAAAGGATATGCTGTTGGAAACTGGCTACCTGTTTGTTATTGTAAATGTTACACCTGTTAAGTGTTGAATTTTTTAGACGTTGCAGTTGATCCCTGTTATTATAAATGATCTTGCAGTTCAGATAGCAAACAGCTGCTTGGTAGTTTCCCAATAAAAGAGATGGGAAAACTAGGGTTGAGGCTCAGTTCCAGAAACTGTGAGTCCCCTGATCCCAGGCTGGTCTCTCCTCTTGTGTCTCTACCTTTAGTTCTGTGTTACCTTCCCTTCGAGCCAACCTATTGTGAGCTGAATGCAGCAGATATATATATATATATATATATATAAATACAAGTATGGTGTTTGGGTCTGGCTTTTTACACTTACTATTTTATATTTTTAAGTTTCTCCCCTGTTTTGTTTCACCATTGTTCATTAGTTTTATTGGTGTATGGTATTCCATTGTTTGAAAATATTGCAATACATTTTTTATTCCCCTTATTGGGAAAAAAGTGGGTTGTACCCAGTTTTTGGCTATTTATATTCTACTCAGAACATTTTCTGTTTTGTACATCAGAATACATATAAAGAAAAATCATCTTAGAGAGTACATGCTAAGTGGTAGAATCATTAGTTTATTTGTGACTTCCATCACACACAATATTTTTTCTAAGATAAAAATAAACCTATACAGTCAATAATAAAAGCAGAGAAGCATGGATAAAGGATATGAACACCTAGTCCATAGAAAAATAACTATAAATTACATATATGAAAGCATGTGTATTTACATATGGAGCCACAAAATTAATATTCATCAAAGTAGCATTATTCCCTATCATACTGACAAAGATCCAATATTATCCAATAAGAATTGCTAATGGTTTGAAAAAGACACACTTACATGTGACATGTGAGAATTTCATTTTACAACCTAAATGGATGGTTATTAGTAGTGAACAAGACATCAAATCATATACCCTTTGCTCTCTAGCAATATGGACCTGGTTTCATTAGCACATTATATTGCGCAATAGACTAGTATACAGTCATAAAAGAAATGTTCTCAAGTATAGCAAGTTATTAAGTGGAACTTTATCATTGATCAGAAATTAGCACAGATTCATAGGCAAGATGAAGTCATTAAGTTTCCCCCATGTATGAATGGATGTAATTAAACCATGGACAGTTATGGGAAATAAAATGTACCCCTATAACTACGGCCTTGAGAAAGGAGGTGATGTAAGTATTCCTGAAGCTTCAGGTAAACACTGCTCCACCCCAGATTCAAGATGGCTGGACTAGGAGGGGGATGGCAAGAGTAGAAACCCTTCTTTATTTCAATTTCCAAAGACTACAGTGTGACTCAAATTTGAAGGAGAATGGAAATTTAATTTTGAATAGGACATGAATTTGTCATTTTAAACTGCATGGATGTTTTATCACTGAAAGTAATAAAAATGTTTATGGAATCTGTCCAATATATCTCCAGGGGTCAGGAATTCGCGTTCAGAAGAGCACATTTAAATGATGTTATGGGAGAAACGTATTTAAAAAAACAAAACGAAAAACCCTGTTTCATATTTATATCTTGCTAAGTTTATACCACTAAGTAAGTGAATTACCCAAGGAGTAATAGGAACAATTGGAGCAGAAATTATAATATCATCAGTACTAAAGAGAATTATTCAGAGCTGAAAAAAAAAATCACAAGCTTACATTCTTGAAAGAGTTCTCTATCTCTTTAGAACCCACGCCCACTACTAGGCACATCCATTTAGTTTATCAAACATCCAGACTTGAACAAGAAGCTACATTGGGGGAATCTCAGTGGAGAGGCAAAGTTATCAGAGGAAATGGATTAAACACGGGAAATAATTCAGTAGAGACTTTCAGTGGGTCATCATGTGCTCCAACCCAACTCCTGAAAGGCACAACTTGGGGCAGCTGCAAGACCAAAGAAAGAACACAGTGCCGGGGTCAGACATGAGCTTAATTGGGACTTTGGTACAGGAGAGAGTCTTTGATGGTGGCTGGTAGCAGAATGAAAGTAATGCTCCGCAAAGAAACAAGAAAAGTTGAGACGAGATAAGGGGTTTCAGAACAAAGACATTCCATGTGGAATGAGAACAGAGTTTGTGTAAGAGTTACATGAAGCACAGAAATTGGAGGTCTGGTGATGTTATTGTAGGAAGGGAGTAACAACCTTGAGGAGATTAAAATTTACAGTACCATCTGTACATTATTTCCCCTGGGGAGGCTTGTTACTTTTTAACTAGTGAGTGTCCAGGTTATGCCAGTGGCTACATGCTGCAGGCTTCTCATTTAAGGGGGTGGTCCAGGCCCTGAGCTCCCACATTGTGTTTTTTGTTAAGGTGACTAAAGTTTACCTAAGGGTATGTGTAACAAAATGCATTTTGTCACATATTTGGTTGTCTCAAAATTTCAGCTGAAGACCCGTAACTGAAATCTTAGAGGATAAATAGGTTTACAGTTGAAATAGAACCATCAGGCACAACCCCTCAAGAAGTTTTGCAACCACAGATACAGGCCATTACATATCCTGCAATAATCTACAGAATGGAGTAGGAGAGAGTATAAACTACAATGCAAACTACAATCCATGCTTAGCGGCACTGCTGCAAATATGTTCATCAATTGCAATGAACGTATCACACTAATGAAAAAAGTTAATGTGGGAAAAAATGAGAGGTGTGGGGTGTAGGGCATATGGCTTTCCCTCATATTTTTTTGTGTGTAACATTTTGTGTAATCTAAGTATCTTAAAAAATTTAAAATACATTAAAAAAAAAGAAATCCCAAAAGGTGATATATCGGTCATATATTCAAGCACTCAGAAAGAAGATCACCTCTTTACTCATTTTTGAACCAGGGTCTCAAATGCAGGCTATAGAACAATGATTGTTTAATTAGAGTGATATACTAATATATAGAAGAATCATGTTATCAGGGATATATACAAATATGGATATAAAGCAGCCTTAAAAACATTTCACTAAAATATTTTTTAAAAATGATTCAGTTTTTTAACCCAAAATAATGTAATACTAAGTGAGCCTAATAGTGGACTTAGAATGGGGCAAAATAGAATTGTACCAATTTACCTGTACTATATAAGGTGCATATCCTGGGAATGATTGCCTGAGATGGACACTATCACTGTTGTTGAGAATAATTAGAGTGTAATTTCTGCAAGAACCGTGGCAATGTACAAAAAGTCAGAATATGGTGGAATTTATCTAAAATGATGTTTCAGGTATTATATTCTAAAGACAACATAAATATCCAAACATTAAAAACTGCTGAGTAAATTATATATATCTCAGATGGACTAAACAGATTAAAATGAAAATTTTGAAGTATTTTTATTATCTTAAAATACGGTCAGAACATAAACGGAAAATAAGTTATGCCACACCACTCTGCATAAACCATACATTTCAAATTATTTAAAGGGGTGTGTGTGGGGGTGTAGTACATAGAATATAAAGAATTTGTATTTTTATTGAAGTGTTTTTTGTTTTTTATTTTCCTGATTTTTTATTATGTTTCTGATTTGAATGAACATTTTTGAATATTTTTTTCCATTACTAGAAAACATTTTTTTTCTAATTTTCAGACAAAAATACCATTCATTTCAGGCTACTTTACGTTATAGTTGGAAATGGCCACATGATCCTAAGAGTTTAATGATTTCCTGTTTATGCTATAGGTTTGTTGTGGGTCTACTGCATCCCCATGTCATGTTCACCCTGGAACCCAGAGACTAATAAATCATGCTTGAAGTGAAATACTGTATATCTGAAGGGAGAAAGAAAAGAAATATGGTAAATTGCATTCTGGCTCTCATAGATTCCATTCAGAAGTTACACATGTCAGTTTGGCTCACATCTTATTATTTTTGCCCATGGAAGAACAGCAAATATTTATAAACAATCTCAAGTATCACACAAATGAAATCTTTCTATAATAAATGCAATATGGTATAAAGAATGTTTGACCTTTATATAATTGGTATGCTTTGGAAAAGTAAAGTTATTGTGGCAGGCAGAATTATAAGATGAATCCCAAGACTCCTTTTCTTGTTAGATAAGCACTGTGTAAACTCTTCTTCTAGAAATGTGAGGATTTGTGAATCTGGTGGAATTTAACTCCCATAATTATATTATTTTATATGGTAGAAGTGGTTTTTCAGATGTAATTAAGGTCCTTATTCTGTTGGTTTTGAGTTAATCAGAAGGGTGATAATTCTGGATGGGTCTGACCTAATCAGGTGATCACATAAAATAAAATTGGGAGATTTGCAGAGAGAGAAATTTGCCTTCTGGCCTTGAAGTGTTAAACAGGGAAGGCAACATGGCAGGGAATAGTGGGCAGCCTCTAGGCACTGAGATAGCCCTTTGGTGATGGCCAGCAAGAAACGAGATAACCCCAATCATACAACTATAAGGAACTGATTTTTGCCAAATACCAGTGAGCCTCTAAGAGTATCCTGAGCTCAGAGGAGATAACAGCCCAGACAACATCTTTCATACATTTCTATGAGACCCTGAAGAGAAGACCCAACTAATCTATACCTAGATTATTATTCACAGAAACTGAAAGATAATAAAAGGGTATTGTTTTAACCCCCTAATTTGTGGCAGTTTGTTACACACAGAAAAAAAGATAACTACTTATAGTTATCTTTTTATTATCTTCATCTGATTATTATAAAGACTTACATAATCTTAATTATAACAGCTGCAATAAAGAACCATATTATCAATGACAACCACAATATTTCTTTATATAACTGAAGCTGTTGCTGAAAGTCTAACAGATTACACAGAAAAGCAATATTCGACTAACAAAACAAATTAAATTATATGTACTGATTTCTCTTCCTTAATAAAAAAAGTACGACTTGTGAATTGCAGAACAATAACCCATGACTTTATTTTACTAACACCTTCAGAAGATTTACTCACATTTTATTTTATTCTTGCTTTTAATTAATGTTGTTTTAAAATTCATTTTTAACACTTGCTAAATAGTTCTTCAACCCTGTAATTTTCTTTCCATGTTAGAATAAAACAGAAAAACAAGAGCTAAAATTAACTATACACCTTTTTATTTATAGTGCAGCTGTCATTTACCTACAATTAACAGCAGTCTATAACCAATAGCATTATTACATACAACAAGAAGGAAACACTGGAATGAGCATCACTCACACCCTGACAATAAGCAAAAAAGACAGGCAACCTATAAAATATTTGTTTTTGTTTTTTAATCCTTCAATGCACTGAGGCCATAGGGCAATCAATTGGCCTGAAATGTAAGAGAAGGCAGATGCTCCCAGTAAAAGACAGGAAATAAGACAGAGCATGAGAGATAAGACTACCATATAAATGGATCAATGTAATTCATCTTAAATTTTTGACACTTTACTAAGTAGTGAGTGTATGCTACCATGAAAGTGTAGAATCCCTGGTAGCCATCACATACAAGGAGTTCACATCTACATGTGTTCTTTTCCACAGGCATTTAATCGTTGCTCATGAGAAAGGGTGAAGGCAGGACTATACATAGGAGAAAGTTTTCATTTGTTAATTCCATGCAATTGAGGGTGGTGCAGGAATGGAGGAAGTTTGTTATCACTACAATGGGAAAATCACACCCTACCGGGATACATTTTTAACTATAGAACTAAAGATGTAAGCATTGTGGGGAGGGCAACAAACACTGGCACACATGCCCAAGAGAAAGACACAGGGGAAGAGAAAATGAAAGCAAAGCTCTAGCCCTCAGGGAGGGACATGAACTGTGCTGGGCCAAGAACAGTAGAGTTACCACTGCT